>NW_026729655.1:0-48000 GCF_030272615.1 Cryptomeria japonica | reverse complement strand
GTTAGAGCTTTATCTTAATTTTGGTTCATGGAGACTCATTTGAAATGAAAATGTCTTCAAGAAATTGTGTAGACAACGAGTTTTTATGTTGGCATAATCATAGACAAAAAAAATCACATAGGTGGCTAATCTAATATGACACTAAACTGTAATCTAATATGACACTAAACTGTAAGATGACCATATCTATCCATGGGGCAATTCAACCATTATGTTATAGTTTGGTCTCAAGATCAAATCAAACATGTAGCTAACCTTATATTACACTTGCCACGGGATGACCCTATCTATCCTTGGGGCAATTCTGTCATTATGTATGCATGATACATTAATTTGTATGCATGTGGAATAAGATAACGAGACTTTTCTAATCATGAAATGTGAATATAGAAGTTGCCGTGTTCTTACGGAACAGTCGTTTTCCTGCCTTAGAAAAGAGTGAAATTATGAAACCTTTTCCACGCTCCTGCGATTTTGAACATCTTTCCGCTTCATAATGAATACAAAATGTGTTTGTCTTTGTTTGAATTATTTTCACTGCGTATACAATAAGCTAACGATACTTTTGTACTAGTTATAAGAGTGGATGGTACGTGCCTTATTATTTTCTATACGTGTTGGACAAAGTTGGGATTCATTGAGTCGGTTTCAAAATCCCTGTGAGCGTCACATGGCAGAAATTAGTGGGACATGAATAAAGATTTATCTGCTCTCTTTTTCCATGAATTGTTTTCGTGTTGATGACCACGAATTCTAACGTGTGGAATAAGGTAAATATCAGTCCTTCAAGAACTTTCCGCTCCCTTTGCCTTCCAAACTGTTACAAATAAAGTAGAAAATATCAGTCTTCTTTGAATTTTTTTATAGTCTAGTTATATATACCCCTTTGGAGGGCCGCACACTAAACACTAAGCTTTGATTAGTGTTTGTTGTGTTAAGTGGGCCCCACTTCCAAATTCTTATTTTCATTTTCGTTGTGCTAAGGTCTGTAGGGGAGAGGGATCAGTAGTTGAATGGGGTCCAATAGTCGTTATAGCAATTGTGCTCATAATATTATATATTATAAATAAATAGTCCACATTAAATAAAAATATAACCAAATGTTGGTCAAAATAGACCTATAATTGAACACATAAGAACCTATAAATGTTATATACAAAGTACAAATATGCATTCATTAACAAGTGAAATAAATAGTTTTTTGTTTGAAATAAAATATCATAACTATCCACTATAAGTGCGTCATTTAAAAAATAAGACACCTGCTTAAGAAAGTATTTTTGTCATAGCGAAAAAATAGTATTCCTATGTGTACAACTATTGGGGTAACAATGTATATTCATTGGAGTATATCATATTAATAATTTGTCCCATGACAAATATAAAAGGTGAGCACAAAAAATACCTTGTATTTTTTCATGAAATGAGAAGGATTTTGAGCAATTTTTAGTGTTCGACTATTGATCCATTTGTGTTGGATATAAGTTGTATTTTATATAATAATGAGTTTTTTCTATAACAATACATATATATTTTTGTTTGACTATTGATCCATTTATGTTGGATTTAGAAGTTAGAGATAACAAATATTTATGGTTATTATTATGTATTTGGTCCATTTATGTTGCATATAAGTTATACTCTAAATAAAAATATGATATTTTACTAACAAGAAATTATATATATTTTTTCAATTACTAGGCATTTTTATATTAAGTTTTAGTCAAATCTTTAAAAATTCATTGTTTGGACACTTCGCAATAGACGTGTTATTTTGACAACTTGCATGATGAGTCATGCCTTCAAACCTTAGTTGTAGATAGTTAAGTGTCCATTTTACATTTCTAAAACAAATCGGAGGTCTTACCATATTCCATGTGATGGCTACATGTTGACGAAGTTAGCCCTAACAAAAATTGGTCCCTCTCCCCTATTTCATCGGCAGCATTGTTCTTTCACCTGATTTTGAATGTGACTTCCAACTATTGTGTATGCCTCATTTTTTTTTCATTTTTTTTTCAGGTTTCAATTGTCCTTTGTTTGGCTAAGTTGTTGTAGTTGTGCAGCTTCGTAAAATCTTGATAACACCATGTGATGTTCAAAATTGGTGATAATATTTACCAATATTAATATAAACTATTTAATTTAATTAAAAATTTTATACATAATAAATATAAAAATATAAAATAAAAAGTAAAAAAAATAATATTTAATGTCATAATAGTATTATACTCATCAAATTAATTTTTACAATTGATGACAAATATATTAACGATAAACAACATAAAATTTAATTTAAAATAGACATTAACATGATCAAATCCAGAAGAACAAGTGCCATGTAGTAGTCAAGTACTTGTTGTCTTAATATTGTAGTGCAAATGAAAAGACAAATAAAAACAATTATTATTATAAGTTGTTTTATAAAATTATAATTTTAATAATATATAATTTTTTTTAAAATATAGTTATTTAAATTATTGAAACTATTGGTATTAGGTGGAGTAGATTGTAAGTTTTACATTATTTTGAAATAGTATTAATAATCAAAAAATAATTGACCAATTTGAAATATTGAATTTTTTGAAAAATTTGATCAATAGAAAGTATCTTAGAGATGGTGTTAGATCTATAAGAATGAACTTGTTATTGATGAAACTATGCAAAACGATAATAAATATACTTCTATTATATTTTTTAATAAATTTAATATATATTTAAATAATAAATATAGATAAATACTAAACATATAATAGATTTAATATTTTAATGAGAATTATATATTCATTATTTATATGTTTTCAGTGTCTTACTAAACATATAATAGATTTAATATTTTAACGAGCATTATATATTCATTATTTATATTTTTCAATGTCTTGCATTTTTTTTTAATAAGTAAATAGCTGCAGAGGGGCAACACCCTTGTATTAATCAAAATAGGAGAATACAAGGCCTGGTTCAGTGAGAGAGGTAGGGGGAAAGAATCAGGAAGAAAACCCCCTACCCTAGCTCTATTCATATACAAAAACCAGCAATGGAGGCTGGACAAGTACAAAACACCAGTCGACAACCGCTGGAAGTAGATAATAGAGACCTTTAAACAAAAAAAAACCAATAACTAGGAAACAGAGAAACCAGAGAGAGGTGACAACCAGAATCAATGAGAGTCTTCAGAGTCATCATCCACAAGAACACGAGCTACATCCAGGATTATAGGGCATTCAGTGCCACAAGTCAAGTGAGTGGTTGATTCTGCCTTCTCCCTAGGGAGTCGGTAGTCATTTGGGAACCAATCCTCACCAAGCCCAAACCCCCAGTCATTGCCATCAACCAAATATCCATTCTCCAGAATACCAAATCTTTCTGCACTCGCTAACCCTTCATCTCGAAGAAATTTTTTCCTCCATACCGACATGAAGCCGTTTTGAATACCTGCTGCCTTAAGCAGAAATTCAATATTCATGGTAATGGTAGGCCAAGTTTCTTGAAGAGCATCAAAGTCAAGAGAGTTCACAATCACTAACTTTCTCACCTCTGCCTCGTTGCCCAAGGACATATAGTAATTTTGGGGAAGCGGTATTCTCAGATTGGCATCAATATTGTCCAACGCAACATCAATTTCCCCCAGTAGGCGGTGTTTAAACACCATTTGAGTTAAAAGCTTTGCTCTCTGCTTGCTAGTCCCCATGTATATCACCATTGCAAGGAAAAAGGTCAGGATATCGACATTGGCTCTATACCTATGATAACCCATAAGGAATTGCTTCGCCAGTATCCTTTTAAGGTTGTGAAGAATAAGAGGGTGTCGAGAGTAGAGGACCTCTTGCAGATGTTTGTCAGTGATTTCGCCCAGTAAGGCCATCTGTCGACAAGTAGCTTCAAGGAGAATTGGGGTCTCCATAACAAGTCACTGAGTGAAGAATGCAAATGTTGGATGGAACAATGAGGGCATTCCATTGTTAAATAGAAAGTTATCAAACCAGGGGATACGGGTGCCAAGCAAGTGGTTCATGCCAAATGAATACACACATGCATGAAATGACAGTATCCAAACACCTTCTGAGCCAAAGCTCATCAACTTAATGTCGACCGAATTTATTCATCAAGTAATTATGTGCATATCTTGAGAGGATCTAGTCGTAACTAGATATCAATTAAAAGTACACACATGTCCAATTGCCACGGGGTGCAAACTGGTACAGACCAATACTAATGGTAATGAGCCACGTCTTAGTGACAAGAAGAAACCTTAACTGGTGAACAAATCAATTGGTCGATCAATGTCATGACCATGAGGTTAAGTAAAAATCTAGTGGCAACCGGGGAGGCAATGCACCGGTTTACACCACAACTGGCAGTTCAATCAGAGAAAAATCTCAAACGGAGGTAGAAATGGAGAATGCAACCACCAAGTAACTCAACCGGTGAGCACCACCATCAATGAGAAAGAAGGGAGTCCATATCAACTAGTGGAGGCAATACAACCAGTTAGCACCATCACCGAGAGGCTAATCGAAGAAATATATTTGGTGGAAGGAGAAGACAATCAGTTGAGACCAAAACCAACAAACTCAACCGGAAACCACTATTACTGGCAAGATGATTGGGCCATATCAACTGGTGGAAGCTCATTTGGGGTTAAAAAAAAGTCAGAGAAACCCAATCAGAGTGCCAAGCGGAGGCACCATCGGCTATCGCCATTTTAGAGAGTCTGCCAGCCTCTCCATTTCCTTCCCTGAAGATGTAGCTAATCCAAAATTCATCAAAGGTGGCTAGCAGCACCAGAATCGGTTGAAGCCACTAGTTAAGGTGCCAATTAGGGGTGTTATTACAGCGGACCGCATTAACTACATTTAATGAGTCTCCCTCTAGATGCAATCTCTGCACCCCAAGCTCCTTCCCTAGCCGCAGTCTTCTTAATGCCGCTTGTTGTCCTCAAAATCTGATTCCCTTCAATGTCCTTAGAGTAATATGATTTAAACTGGGTGCAGAGGGGACATCAAAAGATAAGGAAATCTCGGAGACAACATATGACAAGGTTTGATTAAACCTTCTACACTTCGGGCTTCCTTGGAGCCTAGGCGGGTATACCTTTGTGAAGTAACTTCACCCTTTAAACAATAAATCCACAGCAAACCAGTCCAGAAAACCAGTGAATTTATTCACCTTGAAATCAACTGAAAACAAAGAATGGAACGATACTTAACTTCAACATTTTGATCAATAAAGCATGCAATAAATAACTTCGATTAATACCAGTGCTTTATCCAAAGTTACAGAGTCACCTAAACTCAAATAAAACTCTTGAAACAATATATCTTTATGCTTCCCACCAGCTTGGTTTCCACTAATCCTTGCATATGCCTAACACTTACAAGAATTCAATCACTTCAAACTAAACTATGGTCCTCAAAATTCAAAGTTCCTCCCAAAGAATTTACTGGTATGAGTGATCTTGCATATTTAATTTCCCTCCTAAAGAGAAAAGCTAAAAAACACTCATACTGAGATTGCTTTGCAATTCCATTCAAACAGAAAAATCCTGGATTGTTCAGAATGAAAACAGTAAATAAATTTGTGAACAAACTTGAAGATGACATAGAGTTTTACTCAAAACCGATGGCCTGTATATTAATATTCATTTGAAGAGATTTTACAAAAAGTTCTATTTCTCCATTAAACTTTGAAAAGCTCAGATAATTTTCTGCAGCGTTTTCTTACAAAAATTTTGTGATCCCTTTCCCTCTAGTCTTGGTATCCATTTATAACAACATGGATGCACAAAGCTTCGGACTTTTCAAGGAAAGTTTGTTACAATTATTTCAAAAATTGAAGTGGTTACAATTTTTACGTAAAACAGCTATGCACTCTTTTCAGCCTCTGCAGTCTGTTCAACAGGTTGTTCAGTTGCAACCTCTTCTGGCTTTTCAGGGGCGCTCTCCAACTGCTCCGGATCATGGGTGGAATATTTAACTCCCCACTCATTATATGTCTCTTCTGTCGGCCATGAAAAATTAATCACGTCATTTTTAACTTTAGTCAACCTTTTCCAAGAATTTCTCAGTTTGTTGACTTCTGAGTTAAGAAAACTATAATGTGATTTAATTCTTTCTATTTCCTGTATTATTATAACAAAGAAAGAGGTATCATCAAGATCAATGATTCCCTTGACCCTTGCTGACAATTTGACTTTATCTCATTGAGCCATATTTGCTTATCTTTCAGCTGATCCGGATTGGCAAAAATTCCTGGGAGCAACTCAAAAACCTGATCAGTGTATTCCTTCTTACATAGATTGACCTTCCTATCCACATTATCTACATCTGCAGCCAATTGCATTAAAACTTTAGCAACATCAGAGGTAGATTTTATAATGGGATTGGCCCTTGCTTCATCACAGGAAACACACATGAACTCTAAATCTTGCTCCCTAGGCCTCCATCTGTCAAAAATGGGTGTCAAAATGGCCTTATCTCTCCTCAATTCATTCCATATCTCCATGAATTTTCCCACACTGTTGTAAAGCAGTGAGGCATTTATGGTATCTGCAAAACTGGAGATTGTGGCTTTTACTTTCTCCTCATATTTCCCTGCATAAAAGGCCTGAGCCTGCTTCAGGTTCTCTAGTTCTTGGGGAG
This sequence comes from Cryptomeria japonica, assembly GCF_030272615.1. Taxonomy (NCBI): domain Eukaryota; kingdom Viridiplantae; phylum Streptophyta; class Pinopsida; order Cupressales; family Cupressaceae; genus Cryptomeria; species Cryptomeria japonica. The sequence goes on along the minus strand of NW_026729655.1, from coordinate 41,359 downwards.
TAATTTCAATCATTTGGGAGCTGGAAGGTGCAGGAGATGGTGGAAGCTCAATAATGGGGCTAGTAGGCGGAGGTCTTGCAGGAGAAGAGGCAATCATCAATGTTGAAGACTCACCTTGTTGGTGTTGTCCCATCAGTTGGCTCTGCAATTTGGCAATGATGCTATCTTTGCCTCTTACCTCCTCCTTGGCACTGTTATAGGCCTTCAAAACTATTTCCAACTTAATTTGGAGGGCCTCCTTTTCTTTGGCTTCCTTCTCAGCCACTGCAACACTGAATTTTGCAGTTTCTAGCACAGTGCTAGCAGCCTCTATTACACCGGTACTCTACACTCTTTTTACCATCAATCCACCAAGGTGACTTGACCCTGGAGTGTCTTTGCCCTTTTTGCCCTCATTTCTCTTAAGGGACCACATAACTAGTGCAGCATTATCCTTACTGAATGTAACCCCTTCCATGGGTTTAGTTTCTTTTCTTACCGCATCCAGCACCAGAGCATCAGCAATATTCCATTCTGGCAAGATGAGCACTCCAGCTTGTGCTACTAGATCTCTTCCTTGTTCAGGAGTGATGGTTTTGAATTCTTCCATCATCTCCTGTTTTATTTCTTCCTCCACTGAGGCTGGATCTTTGTTGGGCTGCTCTGCCTTTCTTGTTTCACATCTAGCATTGTATCTATCTATATGCTGCTTCCAAATGAATTGCATGAATGCTTCAGATGTGACAAAGTTATCATCAGCTAAAAAGGCACTACTTGCCCTTTTTATCTCAGGATCCCATTCCTGGCCTTTAAGTTTAGTTGAGGTAATGTCCATTTCAGCTTCAATGGGCTCTTCTGGCATCCCTTCTTCCACTTCATCATAGGTGTATGCAATCTCCCCCAAACTGCCCAACTGCAAGAGGTGTGCAGCTGCTGCCTGTTCATCTCCTATGTGGATGGGGGATTGGGATGGGGAATACAAGGGTGTATCTGATTGCACTTCCTTCCCCACCCTTTGCTTCTTTGGGCTGTCTTGGATGTCAATGACATCTTGTACTTTCCTCTTTCCTTTGGATGAAGAGGGCTCCCCTGTTGTAGGCACCAGCACACTGTAACCTGATTTCTTATGCAGGGTGTAGTCACTAGGAGGGATTGCTTTGGTGGAAGCTGACTTGCCCAAGATCATTCTAGCCTTTTCAGGGTTACTCTTAATCATAGCTTCCCTATTCTCCTTCAGTGTTTGCATTACATCTTCAAAGCAAACAATCAAAAATTTTATTTTTTCTTCCAATGGGAAGAAGCTACACAATGGGTCATAGCTAGCATCAAATTGATGCACAAAATCCAAGGCTTTCTTATAAGCCACCCATTTTTCTTTCCTCAACTCCTGCTCATCTAAATCAAATTCATTCCTGATGAGGTCTTCAGGAAATTGGAATTGGTGAGGCCTACCTCTGCATGCTACCTTCTTCCTGAACACACCATTGAAGAAGTCCTCTGGATCAGCACATCTAGACACTGCAGTGGATAAATGGTAGGGTTTGAGGAAATCCTCAAAACAATTCCAGCCTCCCTTTGTAATTACAAATTGGTGGGCTATGGTAGTTGCAGGGAAAATGGTCCCTTTACCTCTGCCTGTTAACTCTGCCTCTTGTAGGCCACCAATTTGTCTAAGGATCTCAGCTATTCCCACTTTGAGAGGGACCTAGTAGGGTAACAAAAATGGAGTACCCCTGAAACCAAAAACTTTGAAAACCATGGAGACTGGATATAAGTACATGTCACCCCAGTTATGAACAATTTTGATGTTCTCTGCGAATTCTTTTGGCCTTAGGAATTCCAGAAGAACCTTGGGGACTCTTGGGTTATCAGAGCAAAGGAGAGTCCTTATTTTAGATGCAAAATATTTATCGAACTTTAGGAAACTAGCATCCTCTCTGTCCCATGACAACACAGTACTCCATAGTTGTATTGGCATTTTCTCTCCTTCCTTCTCTTTTACCAGGTCCATTCCACTGGTGAAATAATCACCACCTTTGAAGAGAAAAAGGTGCATCAAGAGTGAATACCACCCGAATGGCCTATCCACCTTTCCATTTTTTATTCCTATCAACCCTCCATGGATAGCATCGGCCATATAAGAAGCATAATCAAATGTGATAGCAAGAGAAGGATTCAAAATCTGAACAATCATTAACAAGTAATGATTTGGCATATTTGCTTCATCATCCTCTCCTAGAACTTGGCAAAGTTCCCAATACATTCCTTTAGCTCTTAGGGTAAACATACTCAATGAAAAAGGCTCTTGTGTGTTGGGGCCTACAACTGCTAACCCTCCTATTTTTAGGAAAAGTTCTTTAAGAGGCCCATTCCTAAGATGACTCCTCTGTGCACTGTACACTTGGGCTAATTGTGTGAAATTTATGGGTTCCAGGAAGTTTGTGAACTCATTGAGCCCAAACGTTGTTCTTAATTCCTCTGCATTGATTTCCACAAGGGTTTTCCCATTTACATCCCGGATGCATCTTGTGACTGAATCATAGTTCAATGCCATTTGGGTTAGCAAGTTTGTATCCATGAATAACCCTGGGACTACTAATTTTCCAACATCTAGTTCCCAAATACTATTTTGAGGAGCAGGAGAATTCCTAATTCCAAATCCGACTCTAAACAGTCCCAACCCGGATAGTCCAACCTGTGGGTCTCTCAACCAATTACCTTTGTCGTACAATCCTTCTCCTATCTTCAGACGGGGAGCCCTGGGCACTAACTCTTTGGCCTTTGATGCTTGGTTAGTTGACAACGTCAACTGTTCTAAAAAATCATCACATACACTTCTTTCTAGATAATCAACCTTGCCAGAAAATTCCCTTTTAGGAGCCATTGGAAAATGCAAGAAAATGAATACACTCTTAACAATCCTGCAACACGAAAATGATTCTACTTTACGACACCACACAAGAATTGCTACAAAATATGAAGAACCTGATGCTTGCTCAAAGGAATTTTTCTCTGCAACTGAACCGCCTGCTCTGTATTTGAAAAAGATAACTCTGTGTCGCTCTTCTGCAAAATCTTTTAAAAGATATCTTCACTTGGTTGTTAGGAAATGAAATACTTGTACTCTGGGCCTTAACTATAACATTGATTCCGCATGCTTCAGTCGTCCCTTCAAAATCGAATTCATACGAGAATTCATATTTTAGCTCCAACGGGTTGCAACCTTCCTGCAAGTTTCTCACTATTACCTTTTCATTTTTGACGGCTTTGTCTTTAGTCTGGGTCCTGTTCTTCTATTGGCTACATAATACCACGCGGCACCCAACCATTGGCCTTAAAAATCCCTTTACATTCCACTTGATACTGACCGCATGTCTCCCTTTATACTGTGACGGGCCTACATTTTCTTCTTAGCCCGTGTCATCATCATGACACGTGGATGGTTCACATTCATCCTCGCTATTTCACTGGCTTAAGAAGTGAGCATCTTACCCTTGCGAAATAGCGCGGGCCGTTAGATCATCCCTCAAGTTGATCACCAATTAATCCTTTGAAAAGGTTCTCAGGAATGGTAGGCCCGCTGAGTTGTCACTAACACCTGGCATCCAGTCACCTGCTGTGCTGATTTGTCGCTCTGTCACTTGCCAGAAGAAAACCACGGGGGGCCCCACTTTCGTCTCAACAGGTCTATCTCTTATGTCATCATCAAGACACGTGGACGGCTGACATTCATTCTCGCAATTTCACAGCTTTAAAGGGTGAGCACTTTACCCTTGCGAAATAGCGCGGGCCGTCAGATCATCTCTGTAGTTGATCGGTATTTAACTCTTTGAAAAAGCTTTCAGGGGTGGTGGGCCCGTGGACTTGTCATGAACACATGGCATCCTTATCACTTGCGGAGCTGATTTGTCATTTTCTTATTTGCCAGAAGAGAACCATAGGGACCCACATTTTCCTTTCAGACCGCGTGTCATCACGACACATGGACGGTTCTTATTCATTCTTGCTATTTCGCGGGCCTAAGGAGTGAGCACTTTACCCTTGCGAAATAGCGCGGGCCGTTGGATCACCTTTTAAGTTGATCGGTGTTTAATCGTCTGAAAAGGCTCTCAGGGGTGGTGGGCCCGCTGACCCGTCATGGACACCTGGCGCCTTGTCACTTTCGGCGCTGACTTGTTACTCTGTTATTTATTGGAAGGAGCCACGGGGTCTCAATAAATTGTTAACAGCTGTACCTACCAGGTCATCCCCACTTGCGACCCGACTCATCTTTGGGGCCCACTTTTGAACCTTTAATCCTGACCCGCTGACTGTGGTGACTTGTGCCACGTGCTACCTTCTAATACGCCAGAAGAAAACAATGGGGCTCCAACTGCCTCTGACAGCTACACCTTTTACTTCCTCCGTCATGACACATGGACAACCCTCGTTCATTTTTTCTATTTCGCGGGCTTAAAGGGGGAGCATCTTACCCTTGCAAAATAGCATCGACCGTCAGATCATCTCTTAAGTTGATCGGCAATTACTGGGCCCGACACTTTAGAAGAAAAGCATACAAGGCATAAAATTTTCAAATAATCAACGTAACCGCCTAGGTAAATAGCAAGGGGGGACACTTCCTATGACCCCGCGACCCATAACTTAAGTGAATAAAGTAACGGAAGATTAGAAACTAGAGGGTTTAACACAAAATGATAAGGTCTAAAACTTAAAACTCTTAAACCCCCTAGGTTTAGAACAAAGCTGAAGCACTTGGGACTACACCCTATTCGAAAATTTTCAAGGTACCATAGCCAATTATGGGGAAAGAAGAACCCAATTTTAAAACAGTGATAACACCGCTCTAAATTCAGCTTCATTGTTAGTGGCAACTCCAATCTTTTCAGAGATTTCTTTTATATTGATACCATCGGAGTTCCTCAATATACACCCAATACCACTTTGACTCGGGTTACCTGCAGAAGTGCCATCAAAGTTTACCTTACACCACCCAGGCTCTAGCGCTTCCCATTTAACACCCAACCTTGGATTGACTTGATCCATCAAGGATCCCTTGCCAAAAAGAGGTGGAATGAGCAGATTTGGAAGTACCAGCTTAATCTTCCAATCCCAGTATGTATATATATTTTTCTTTAATGATTTGGACTGAGCAACCTCATTCAGGAGCTCAGACAAATGGTTCTCAATTTTCCCACAAATAGATGATAAGCTCATCCCTTTACCCTAGAAAATTTTGTGATTCCCTTCTTTCCAAATTTCTCAAATCAGAAAAGATGGTAAAATATAAAGTAAATCAGCAAATATAGCCTTTCCTATTGGTTTAGGCAATTGCAGAAACCACTCATCTAGCCCTGATGGGAAGGGGCCAATGATTCTCAATTTTCCCTTGAAATGCCACCAACAGTGATTGGGGAACTTGTAGTGGAGAAGTAGGTGATCCGTAGTCTCTTCTTTCTCTTGACATTAAATGCATCTACTAGGTCCATTGATACCCATTTAATAGAGCCTTTCTTTAGTTAGAATCTTTTTTTGACAAGTCAGCCAGGCAAATGAACCTGCTTTGGGTAGGAGGTGTCGGTGCCAAAAAAGATTAACAGGCCAGTTTTTCTTATCTATAGCCGCTTCTTTCAATTTTTAACCAAAACATACCTTGTATTTACCATCAGAGGAACTGCACCACCTAATAATGTCCTTTTCAGGGGACAGGAAAATAACCCTTTTGTTGAGAATGTCGGCAAACAAGTCTTTCTAGTGCTGATCCAAGTCCAAGGGATCTAAGGAGTTCCATATCCACTTAGCAATGCCATTTTCTTGTATAGGATAATCATAATCATAGATATTGTGGCCCCAGAGGTGACAAGTTTCTACCATAATGGGTTGCAGAGAAGGGTTGAGACATAAGGTAGCTTCACCAGCCCAAGAATCAATCCAAAAGGAGGCATCCTTTCCATTCTTGACATCCTAGGTAACCTGATCACTTATGATTTCCCTGCTTTCCACAATAAAATTCTAGATGGCCGAACCTCTAGGGGGGTTATTTATAGTGAGAATTCTTTTTGGCTCCAAGGAGTCCAAATATTTATGTTTTAGAATCCTTGCCCATTTTTGTTTACCACCACTGCAAATTTCCCAAACCAATTTAGCACCCATAGCTAAATTCATAACCAAAATTTGTTGAATGCCAGCATTCCTTGCCTTTTTTGGTTGGCAGATCTTTTTCCAAGCTACCAAAGGAAATTTCCCTTTGTCATTCGATCCATTCCAAAGGAATTTCTCAGTATAGAGATCAACTCATCTTCAATTGCCATCAGTAATCTCAGACATGCCATGGAAAGGACCGGTAGTGCAGAGAGGACTGATTTTATCATAGTGAGTTTCCTAGCAAAGGATAACCACTTGCCTTTCCAATTTGCAAGCTTGGATTTGCACTTATCAATAAGATGCTTCCAATAGAAAGTTCTGTTACTGCCAATGAAGAGGGGGATTCCAAGAAATTGCCCTGGGAAGTTTGCAACTTTGAGATTAATAATCCTTGATAAGGCACCTTGCAAGTTAATCGGAGTGTTGACAAAAAATATTTCAGATTTGTGCCAATTGATTTTCTGCCCGGAAGCCATACAGTAATCATCGAGGCATGATTTAATTGTCCTTTCCTCTCTCCTACATGGCGAGATGAACAGAATGGTATCATCGACAAACTACAAGTGAGTCATTTTTTCAACCCCTGTTGCCACATTGACTCCAATCCATTGATCATCTTGTTGAAGAGCACTTATTGATTGACCCAAGGCTTCAACCATTATAATAAACAAAAATGGTGACATTAGATCACCTTGTTGTATTCCTCTTGACATGGAAAAGAAGCCATGAGATGAGTCATCAACCAAAACGGAGAATTTGGGGGATGATAAACAACTCATAACCCATGTGATCCATTCCTTGCAAAAACCAAATTTATTTAATACATCAATTAAGAAACCCCTATCCACCATATCATAAGCTTTCAGAATATCCAGTTTTAAAATCATGCATGCATCCTTGGTTTTCCTAGTCATGTGAAGCATTTAATGGGAAATGATAATGCCTTCCACAATGGATCTTCCAGGGGCAAAACAACTTTGTTCATCCAATATGATGTGTTTAAGGAGGGGCTTTAATCTATTGGCTATGATCTTTGTTACAATCTTGTAGACCGTGTTGCATAAAGCAATGGGCCTAAAATCACTCATCTATTGAGGGTTTTTCTTTTTTGGGATTAAAGCCAAAAAGGTGTGATTAATAGCACATAGCATAGTCATTTTCTTTCTTGATTCTTCTACTACTAGGTGTAGATCTCAAGTGATGATATCCCAAAATTGTTGTAAGAAAGCTGCAGGAAGCCATTAGGGCTAGGAGTCTTATTAGGATTCAGCTGGAAGGTAATTTTCCTTACTTCCTCAATTGAAATAGGATTAAAGAGAGTTATATTTTTACTATCAGATATTATGGATGGAATTGAGTTAAGAATTCTGGCTCTTGCTTCATGATCATTCCAGTGACCACCATTCATTAAAGATTCAAAGAATCTTATAGCTTCTTGCACAATGTCCTCATAGTTCCTGACAATAACACCATCTGGTCTCTTAATCTCTGATATTTTGTTTCTATTGTGAATGCCAATGGTTGATATATGGAATAATTTGGTGTTTCTGTCACCTTCCTTAAGCCATAACTCCCTTTATTTTTGTCGCCAATGGATTTCCTCACAGCGAAGGATTTCATTTAGATCATATTTGAGGTAATTTTCTTTGTTAAATAAATCCTCAATCATTCCTGAAGTAATGACAGAATTGGTTAATTCTTCCAACTCAACCTTAATTCTTAATTTCTCCATATGAATATTCTTGAAATGGCTCCTATTCCATTCTTTGATCTTAACCTTAATATACTTGAGCTTCTTATTAAGTATGAATAATCTCTAATTGTTCCCCAAAATGAGTTCATCCCACCAAACAGATATAAGTTCATATAGCTCAGGCACTCTAAACCACATTTTCTCAAATCAGAATGGAGTACCTCCCTCTGATTGTCCCTTGGGGACCTCTAGACAGATCGGGTAGTGATCTGATCCAATAAGCAGGAGAATCGATGACTCTAAAACAAGATTTTGTCCTAGCCAATCACCAATAACAAGAAACTGGTCTAGCCGTTCAACAATATTAGTACAACCCAATCTCCTATTTGTCCATGTGAAAACTCCATTTTTAGGAACAATGTCTATTAGGTGATTCTTCTCAACAAATTCAAAAAAATCCTTCTGGGTTGTACTAGTCCTCTGAATGCCCCCACTTTTTTCATTTCCAAAAAGGATCGCATTGAAGTCCCCAACAACCACACAACTGCCTTCAGTTATGTTGCAAATTCTGATGGTTAAGAGATCCCAGAGAGCACATTTATCACCAACAGAAGATGGTCCTTAAATATTAAAAATATTGAAGTTCTCATTCCGTCCTAGGATAGTTACCAAACAGTGTTGCCAATACTTATCTTCCCCAATAAGAGAGATCTTAACATTCATGGGATTCCAGATGATTCCCAAGCCACCAGAGGCTCCATCTGATTACCTAAACAGACCATTCCACTATTTCCAAACTTTCAATTTTTCATCAATCTCAGCCTTACTCCATTTAGTCTCTTATAGTAGCCAAATATCTCCTTTGGTGTCATCCATCTGGCGCTTAATCAAGCGCCACTTGTTAGAGGCATTGATGCCCTTGACGTTCCCAGATAAGAGTTTCATTGCTCCAGGGAAGGGTGTTTCGCTTTCCTAAACTAAGTTTGGTGTGACCACTAGCTGCACTAGCAATTCTTAGCATTATTTTTTTTGACTTGCGCCCCCACACTTCTTTTGGCTTAAAGTTTGGTTTTTCAATGGTTGAATCCAACTTCCCAAAACCTTTTGTGGAATCCTCCAATATAAGATCATAGTCTGGTTCAAAGTCTTCTTCCCACTCTGAGGAGGAAGACTCAATTTCACCATCTTCCAATTCAATACCCAACGAAGACAAAATCTTATCTCCCATCTCCCCCAAATTTCTAGCCTCCTTTTCCTGAGAGTGAATTTTGTAGTCTTCAATTACTAGCTGACTCCCAGTCTCAAGAGGAGAGGGTGGTAGCGAATCTGCTAATTTGGATTCAATATCTGCCTGTAAGGTTTTAGTCTTTTCCAGAAGCATGAGAAGATCTTGTTAGCTATCACTTTGATTAGAGGAGGGAGGAGCTATGTTCAAAGGAGTTGCCTCAGTCAATGGAATATTCTCATTATCATGAATTTCATTACAAAAATTCTCCCCAGTATAAGTGGAGATAGGAGGTTCCGATTGTAGATTTTCTTCAATAGGAGATTGCATACAAGAATAACTTCTCTGTATCGTAGCCGAAACATCACAACCTAAGCCGGTGTGATCCAAGGAGAAACATTTAGGGCAAATATGTAACTAATCTTATCTATCAAACTTTTGGATCCAGAACTTCCCAACACCAATAATTTTAACTTCATCGGGGATCTTGGTGATTTGATCTATGCTAATGCATATTCTGAGGAAGCTTCCCCATATTTTGTCCTCCAAAATTTCATCAACCAAAACAAATGTGCCAAGGTATTTGCATATATCCTTAATAACATCAATATGCTAGTAATCTGAGGGATGGTTGTACAATCTTATCCATACCTTACTGTCTAGTAATACATAAGTCTGGGGATTGAAATTGGCCTACCATTCAATAATGTGAACTTCAATGCCATCCAAGATATATGGACCTTTGTTTTTAGCTTGCCATTTTTCCTCATTTCTCATAAATTCGATCATAAAGAAGTCATTTGGGAGAATATTGATGTTAATATCCTTTCCCCATTGTGCTCTACACTAGGATTCAAAGTTTCCCTTAACCCATTTTCTACCACCCCACTTGATGAAAAAGAAAAACTCAAGCAAATTCGACCTAGCAGAATTAATTTTATTTTCATCCAAAAAGATAGTAGGTCTTGAAGATTTTCTTACCGGTTTAGGATGATGAGCACGATGAGGGAGAAAGGTTCGTCTTTGGAGATTCCTGTTTCCCCCTCGATCCGACCAAGGGTTCCGATTTTTAGGATGAAAGTTAGATCTCCAAAACCTAGCATGGTCCGCCCTAGAGTTATCTTGCCCGAAGCGCCCATTCCACATTTGGAAATTATCTTGAGATTTCAGAGGGACTTGATTGGGTTCAGAATGTGGATAGCCTCTCTCGATTACCGCACCAGGGATGCTAGATTCAGGCGATGGTTTCTAGTTTTAGGGGAATTCGGAAGCAGGATGCTTGGTCTTGCGATACCAACCTTTGTTATTCCAAATAAAACCATTTTCCTCCCATTTATGTGGGTCAATAGGGCATTGGTTTCCACTCAAATATGGATTCCCATAATTCATCTGCGGTCTGGAATATCTATCTCCATGGAACATGTCTGCTCTCCCAGAGTTAACCGGTTTCTAAGTGGGTTGCAACCTCCCTGCTTGAATGGGAAAGGCAATATCTGCTTCATCACTCCATGAACCAATCTTTGTGACCTGAACACCCAAGCTTCACACATCGACATCCCTGCTCCTATAGCCACTGCCACTCCTGTTGCCTTCCATCACTGCTTCTTCTACAAATCATCCAATACTCAGTGTCTTGCATTTTTTTTTTGTGTATAATATTATTTAAATTAATTAATTTTATAATATAAAATATATTCAAAACATAAATATCATATACATTAAATATAATATAATTTAAAATTTACAAAATTATATTATAATCTATTAAATAAATTAAAAATATTAAACAAATAAATTTTCAATTTCAAACTTTGAAAAATATTACACATTTATAGTTGTTTTGTGCACATTTCTTTGATTAGATAAACATAAAATTTCCTCTAGAATAGTTTATCCTTAAGCAAGTAAACTAGCATTAGTGAAAGTTTATACACTTTATACTGACATCATATTCAATAGTTTATATTCAACTCTGTATTTAAAATTAAATTGAATAACTTTTGTATTCTATTAAATTAGATCTTTTCACATAAAATAAAACTTAGACCTTCCTTAGTGGGTGGGTATTTAGGGAAACAATGCCAGGAAAAGTACATCTAAGGATGTAAATTTATTACGGACGAAAACAAAAGGAGTGGCATGCATAGAAAATAATGTAAGTTTGCATTACATTCCAAGAAATCCATCTATAACAGCTAAAAGTAAATTAACCAATCATTATGAAGAAAAATATGTTTCATAATTTAACTTAAAAAATGTGCATTTCAACATTACAAAAATAAAATAAAATTTAAAAACAAAAAATATTTGATTGTAATTGGTTAAAATCTATTTTTTTTAATAACTATTTAAATGCTGAAAAAAATCAATGCAATAGTACTATTGTCTAACAAGCAAATCATTATGGAATATACAAATTTTATTACTTTAATAAAATAGATAATATAAAACTCACTAGTAATCTTAATTTTGAAATATAAACTATACTCTTTAATATAAAAAATACAAGTCAAGTTCAATATACAATTAAAATATATTTTACACATTATTTTATATTTATATATATATATATATATATATATATATATAATTTTATTTTTTTGATTGGTAAAAGGTCGTAGCCAAAGAAATTTATTGATATTAAATCCTAGTACAACCTGACTCATTAGGGACACCAGTAGGAAAGAGCTGGGTGGAGAAAACCTCTAGTCTTGCCCCATATAAGTATATTTGATACACATTTGAGGAGATTTCAGATGCCTTAGTTCAAGCCCGGATATTGGCTTATTTGAAGCAATTCAGTACATACAAGTGCATTCAAAGCACAATTACTATTGACCATTAACCTAGAGATTTATGTTGCTTTGTCCACTCCAAGATCTAGACTCTCTGGGTTTCCAATCCTGGTCCTTCTCTACATCAACCATGAGCCCTTGTACAGTTGTGCTTTCCATCACCTCCCTTGAAATTCCCTGATTCAGCCCAGTTCTATGCTTGCAATAGCTGGCCACAGATTTCTGATTTGGCCATTTTTAAATTGTTGCTTGGAAAGTGTCTTGGGATGTTTTTTTCATCTTTTACACTATTTTTTTTCTATTTTATTCTATTTGATGATGAATTATCTAATAGACATTATGACCAAGATCTTATCAAATTGTGGATTCAAAACAAATGAATCTTAATCCATTTTAAACATATATTAGTCAAAATCAACTTCATTGCAAATAAGAAACTAGACCACACCTCATTATTTGCAATAGCTATAATAAAGATGACTCATTTTCACTTTGATCAAGAAGATTTGAAGTAGTAAATTTTTATTTTCATCTTCTACCCTATATTATTCTATTTAATTTTATATTATGATTGCTTACCTTATAGGCATTATGACCAAGATCTTATCAAAATGTGGATTCAAAATGACTCCTAATCCATTTAAAACACATATCACTCAAAATCAACATCATTGCAAATAAGAAGCTAGACCACAATTCATTATTTGAAATGGCTTTAATATAGACAACTCATTTTCACTTTGGTCAAGAAGATTTTAAGTAGTAAATTTTTATTTTCATCTTATACCCTATCATATTCTATTTTATTCTATATTATGACAACTTACCTAATAGACATTATAACCAAGACCTATCAAATTATAGCTCATATTAATCAAAATCAACTTCATTTCAAGTAAGAAATTAGACCACGACTCATTATTTGTGGTAGCTTTAATAAAAATAACTCATTTTCACTTTGGTTGATCAAGAAAATTTCAAGTATGAAACTTTTATTTCATCTTCTAGCTTATCTTATTCTATTTTATTCTATATTATGATAACTTACCCAATAGACATTATTATGACCAAGGCCTTATCAAAGTGTGGATTCAAAACAAATGAATTCTAATCCACTTAAAACACATATTAGTCAAAATCAACTTCATTATTTGCAATAACTTTGATAAAAGATATTGGTACAAGTGATTCTAATTCTACAATCCCTACCCATAAAAATATCAACCATGTGTTACTCCCAACCAGCCCTTTAAATTATTATAGTTACTTTAGTTATAGGGGAGAGGAGCCAGAACATGGGCACCCTAACTTTGGGGTCCATGTGGAATGCCACGTGGACCCAAAGACCAAATTTGATCTCCTGCCATGTCGACCACCAAGTTGGCTACCCCACAACGTGATCTTGACCACCAACTCGACTTGATGTCATGTGTACTGTACGCATTCATTGGAGTGGTTGATATTATGCCTATTTGGTGCATCGACCGGAACGTGGTTGGGCTCACCCCATTAACAATTTATAATATCCATCAACTTCGAATGAGGTTGCCTCATGGCATTCTTCTACATGGCCACCCAATCCACCAACCTCTTTGTCCAATGTTCCCACTACCACTTCCAAAGTTTCCTTGCATCTGCATTTACTATGCGGCACTTCGCCCTTACTGCACCTAGCTCTTTGTGCTTTTCATTCATGATAGAATTCAATACGCCCACCCCTTCGCATTTCACTTCTTCTCAAAGTTGGTGTGTTTGGCGTGCTTTCTATAATCATCATTTTATTTCGCACCACATCCTCTTCACAGTGGTATTGAAGGAATTTGGGATGGAGCCAGAACATGCGCACCCTTTACAAGGTACAAGGACTCGTTTTCTTGTTGCTTTACCTAGTTTCTCATTTTTGGGGGGGTTTCGATTTTTCAATGTTTCCTTTGTACTTCCGTGTTATGTAGTTTTTGTAGGTTTTGATGGCACTGATGATAGGATTCCATCAGTATGGGGCTGATGGGGCTCAAGTTGTCATTCATCTTCGACCTAGGTGAGGTTTTCTCCTCACTAAGGCCTACCGATTCCATTCACTTTGTTTTTTGGCATTTTCCTTTTCTCTTTTACAATTTTTGACACTGTGTTATATCATCCATTACTTTGTTTATGTGTCTAGCTATGTTTCGGCAAGTCTTTGTGTTTCTGAACACTAGATGATGTGTTCATGAACACAAATACATGCAAAAAGGGAATCATAATCCACTAATCAATCTCTACTATGTTTTTAATGGCGATTTTTCCAAAAAATAGGTATTCATTTCATGCATCATTGTTAAAATTGGTTGCATGTATTAGATTTCAACCGACACATTGCTAAAAAATGATTATAAATTTTGATTTCGAGCATCACTCTTAATGGGTTTTGCATTTCACTGTTGATGTTTGAAGTTTTCAATGATTCCGATGTTTTAATGGTTTGAATTCTTTCACTACTCAAATGGTTTTGAATCCTTTCAATCATTTGCAGAGTTTTCTTTAGTGGTTTCAGGGCATTCAATTTCAAAAAAATGTTTGAGGGTTTAAAGGATTTCGATTTCCAGCATCACTATTAATGGTTTTTAAAATTCACATTTAATGTTTTAGTGTTTCACTTCAATGGTTTCAATCCCTTTCAATGGTTTGGAGAATTGAACGGTTGAGGGTTTCAGATTAACTCTACATTTGTTTGTTTTTAGTAAATGTACAATGGCTCAAAATTTATTTCCTCATATTCATACATTCTTCATTTCCATTTCGAGCATCACATTTCCTTTTTGGTTTAAGGGTTTTCTATTTCTACTGCATTGTTTGAGGTTTGAAAGGGTGCAATGGTTTCAAACCCTTTCAATGTTACTTGTTTAGGTTCATTGAATGTACTTGTTTGTTTGTTTCCTAATTAGTTGCCATGTTACTTTATGTATTGTTAACTCAATGAAACCCCAATTTTATTTACTGTGTTAAAATGTAATAACAAATACTTGGTTTCATTGGTGAAAATGTTCCTTTATAGATTTTATATATAATTTACATGTTTCTTGCCTACTTGTGCACTTCCATAGTTTCCATGTTTATTTATAAATAGTTGTCATATTCCTTTATAAATAGCTCCCATGTTTCTTAATAGTTGTGAGCATCCATACTTACATACTTGCCATGTTTCTTTTATAAATATTAAACTGTTAAGTTGAATACATTGACTGTGAAATACAAACCCTCAAACCCTCAAACATTAATAGTGATATTGAAACCCTTCAACCAAAGTTTGACATAGCATGAATTTATCTATGGGCATGTATATGCATATATGTATGTACATATATATGCTTATGTGTATGTACAAGTCTCTATGTACATGTATGTTTTTACATGACTTATAACTGAAAATGCAACCCTTCAACCCAAGTTTGACATATCATGCAAATATGTATGGACATGTATATGCATATATGTATGGACATGTGTATGCATTATGTGTGGACATGTATATACATAAATATATGTACATGTATATGCAGATATGCATGTACATGTCTCTATGTACATGCATGTTTCTACATGACTTCCAATTGAAAATGAGACCCTTCAACCAGAGTTTGACATATCATGCATTTATGTATGGACATGTATGGACAGGTATATGCATATGTATCTATACAAATGTGTATGTAAACCTAAGTTTCTACATGAGTTACAAGTTGAAATGAAAACCTTCCATATATGGACATGTCTATATATGTATGTATCTACATGTATTTACATATATGTATATGCATGTATACACATTTATGTGTACATGTGTATACATATATGTATGTACATTTAGAGATGTACATGCTTGTGTATAGATGTATGTATCTAGATCTCTGCATGTACATATCTGTATGTACATAGGGGGGAGGAGCCAAAACCTGCACAACCTAGCTTTGAGGTAACACGTGGCAGGCTACGTGGACCTACTCACCAACTTTGACCACTGGCCAACTAGTCTGTTGAGTTCGCTACACCAAATAATTTTTTTTGTATGTGTACATATATCAGGAGAGGAAAAACTTGCAGAAATCATAGCATTTATCTCCCATAAAGTCCTCATGTGTTATCCAATCCATTCGCATGTAATTTGATGATTGTGCAAAGTTGTCAACAATTGGAACAAGATCCCACAGAGCTTGCACAAATTGAACAAGTACCATGGCAGATTGAACAATTAAGTACAATCCGCACAATCAACCATGTGCTACATTTAGAAAACCTCCTTTCTCTTGTTATTACAATTCTCATAGTCCTAAACAATGAGGACATGTTGTCATTTGAAACCTTTGTAGTCTTGAATTATGTTGCGCGAAAACATTCAAATTGAATGGTATATGCATCACAATTCAAAATTATTAAGGTCTTCAACCAATTGTGCGTTCTCGTTGGAGTTTATCATGGACATAAATCCTTGTAAGTTGAAAACCATGTGTTTGAGGTAAGCATATTGAATTTTGTTGTTGTCAAAACATATGAGGACCTGCCTACATGGAAGGTGAGGTGACGAATAGTTAATGCCAATACAACAATAGTTTGAAAGTGGTGGGGGGAGCTTTGGATGGAGAGGTTGGTGGATTGGGTGGCCATTTACAGGAATGCCACATGACAACCCCATTTGAAGAAGACAGATATTCTAAATGGTCAACAAGGTGGGCCCAGCCACATTTCGGTCGATGCACCGAATTGGCATAATATCGACCACTCCCACTAATGGCTATAGTACACATGTCATTGTGCCGAGTCAACACCTTAGATTTTGATTTTGGGTACCCATCTCAAATGTGCAAATAAGATTAGTGCAAAGCAATGAAACCTTCATTCCTTCAAATTGATGAAAACTACAACATGTAGTTGTTCACACATTTTCTCAATCATCCCATTACATGTGAATTGCAACATACAATACATACGAAATGCACATAACTGGAAACAAAATAAAAAAATCTAGATTTTTTGACAAATTGCTCAATCACCCCATTACTTGTAAATTAGAAAGCCATATTAAAAGATGGCAAAATCCATGTCGAATCAATTTCTTTATTACATATATTTGCAGTTCTTGTGTGTAACTGTAAATTAGAAAGCCAAAAAATTGTATGACATGTCCTTTTAGAAGTCACTTGAAATAATAAGGAAAATAAGTTCTTGGTTGTATGCCTGATGCCCTTGATGCTGCAATGGGTACCATGTTCTTGTTAGCTTCAATTGATTCACTCAAACTCAGATCACTTGGCATTGGGCTGCAATCTCTGAGGCTGGCATCATAGGTTGGCACCCCTTCAATATAGTTTGAAGGACCAAAAATGGTAAGGTATGGGGAAGTAGGTGAACATTTATCCCTTTTGGAAAGTTTGGCAAGATTGTGCTCAAAAGATCATGCATTATGGGATGTCCTTCAGGCAAAGGCATGGATGGACTGGATTCACTATTTAACATCCTCTTTCTTGCCAAAATATTCCTCTTCTCCTTGATTGCCCTTTCTTCAAGCTTGTGTTCCATCCTTTGCTTCTCTTGCTATTGTCTTTCATCCTTTTCCTTCTTCTCTAGTTATTTTTACCTCTCCTTTTCCTTACGTAGAATCACTTTCTCCTTTTTCTCATGTGCCTTCTTTTCCTTTGCCAATAAACTTTCTACCTTGTTTGCTTTGATCTGCTCTTTCTTTATTTCTTTTGTCTCCAAGGCGTCTGTCTTCTTCATCTCCTGCACCATGAAAGCTTCCATGAACTCATAAGAAATCAACAACTTCCCTTCCTGATGCAGGAGCATCCCCGGTTCACAGCAATCTTGCATCAACCAAAAACATTTTCTAAACTATTTTGTTTTTTGTTTGCAGTTTTAGTTTTCTTTTCTATGTGTCCCATTTTTTGCTCACCAGTTCCTATTGAGTTGGATTCTACTTGAAGACTTGATCACCCTGCTTTCTTTCTAACCGCATTGCATTTGGATCACTTTCCAACAAGATATCGTTACTTGTTTCCTTGATATTTTCTTGTTACTAGTTGTTCCTTTGTTACCCATTGCGTAAGACCTATTCTAGTGATCTATCAGAACCCATTCCAAAGTTTGCAGAGCCTTGGGCATTGATCTCGATGTTGCTTAGCATGTGGCCGACCTTCTACGTTTCATCCTTTAGATTTTCTAGAGGAATATCTTGGCGGAGGCCGACCTTGTTCATTTTGCATGTTAGGTCTTGCTCTTCGGTTTTTGATCCTTTTGGGCTGATAGGATCCTTTGGATTGATATATATATATATATATATTTGTAAGCATGCTTTATAATGTAATCAATTAGATAATAAAGGAGTATCAGATAGATAGACTATGCCTAGAAGATATATCTTTCGATTCAAGGTCTCGATGACCTATTCTACCAGGCCTATGTGCTAGTATGTTGTAACCCACTTGTTACCAATTGAATGTAATTAAATTTCATGCAAATAAACTATATATTATGCATTGCCTCCATCATATCTATGTATTTCCGTTATGTCTACTCTTACTAACCGGTTTGGACTGATCTCCTCAAGGTCCCTCCTCACTGGTGACTGCTTCAAGTGGTATCAAAGTGAAGCTCATTCCAAAGGTTGCGTGTCCTGAATCTTGTTGTAGGGTGGTGGATTGCGGATCCAACCTGGAATTGCAGAGGATTAGCATGGATCAATGGTGCGAAGAGGAACTAGGAATGGTGGAGCGCGTGGGAATGCAAACCCTGTCGTAATGGAGATGTTGTGAGGAATAGCAACCCGGTTAGAAGTCGTGGAGACAACCCAAAGAAGAGGCCGACATGTTGAGATGTGAGCGAAGATGAAGGAGAAGAAGCCCCGACTGAACAAGTGAACCTACTAGCAGTTGATCCGAAGGAGGAAAGGTTTTTAAGGGTTTTGAGTAGGGCGAACACTAAATCCCATTTTACCCCTCCGGAATATTATGGGAAGTTAGATTCAGATGAATTAATCGATTGGATCTCGGAGATGGAGAAGTATTTTGATTTTCAAAACTCTGCAAAAGAGAGGAAGGTGAAATATGTCTGTACCCAGTTGAAGGGTCATGCATCTCTTTGGTGGGAGCACTTGCAAGTTGATAGGCAAAAAAGAGGTAAAGAAAAGATTAAGACATGGGATAGGATGATTGCTAAGTTAAAATAAAAGTTTGTCCTGGAAAATTATCAAGTAGATTTGTTTTGAAAGTTGCATAATCTGAGATAGAAGGAATCTAGTGTGAAGGAGTACACCGAAGCCTTTTACGAATTGAACATTAGATCCAGACATGTTGATGATGAAATTGAACAAATTAAAAGATATTTGAATGAATTGCAGATGGCTATACAAGATGAACTCAATATGATCAAATTAGAGAGTGTTTAAGAGGGTTACCATTATGTAATAAAGGCTGAAGAAAAATTGAATAAAAGGCATGAGCAGAGACATAGAGGTAGAGGTGGAAGGTTTACCAGAGGAAAATTTCAAGGAGGAAGAGGAACTAGTACAGATCAGAACAAGGACAAGGAAGTGAGAAAAGAAGGTAATTCATAACAGAAGGATGATAGAAATTTCTACCGGAGGAGAGAGCCGGATGGTTACCAGAATGAGAACTTTGGAAGACAAGACAAAAGGACATTCAAAGGAACCTATTTTAAATGTGGAGGAGAAGGACACCGTGCATTTGAATGTAAGAAGTCAAAGGCTACCAGAAGAGAGGTAGTGGTGGAAGAGAATCCCACGGGATCAGACAATAAACTAGAAAATGGAGAGTTACTGATGATGAGGAGATATTTGTGTCATACCGGAGGAGATAAAGAACCCTTGCAGAGGAAGAATCTGTTAAAGACTAGATGTAAGGTATTTGGTAAGTGTTGTAAAGTTATTATTGATAGTGGTAGTTCAGATAATCTTATTTCAGAAGAGATGATGAATAAGTTGAAATTGGAGAGATTGAAACACCCTAAGCCTTACTAAATAGCATGGATTCAGGATGAACATAAGTTGTTAGTAAGTGAACAGTGTTTAGTAAAATTGAAAATTGGGAATTATCATGATGAAATTTTGTGTGATATTATGCCTATGGACATTTGTCATCTTTTGTTAGGAAGACCTTGGTAGTTTGATAGACAGGCAGTACATGATGGGAGGAAGAATACATACACTATTGTGGCCAATGGGATGAACAAAACCTTGCTGGCTTTGGAGAAACCTTTGAAGAATGAAGTCTGTACAAATACCCAAATCTGTCTAGTAGATGGAAGGAAATTTATGGATGGACTAAGACATGAGAATGTGTGTTTTGCCTTAATTCGTAAGAAGACTGAGAGACTGGAACCCAAAGGAGAACACCTGGTAGAAATAAGAGATTTGCTGACAGAGTATGGGGACATCATTTCAGATAATGTGGCTGATGGATTACCATATGTTAGAAGTATTAGTCATTGCATGGACTTAGTTCCCGGAGCTAGCTTGCCTAACAAAGCTGCACACCGGTTAACACTGGCAGAGAATGAAGAACTGAATAGACAAGTGTAGGAGCTATTAAAGAAAGGTTTGATCAGGGAAAGTTCGATCCCTTATGCAGTACCAACAGTATTAGCACTTAAGAAGAATGAAGAATGGAGGATGTGTACTGATTCAAAAGAAATAAACAAGATCACAGTGAAATACCTATTTCCCTTACCTAGGATGGATGACATAATGGACTATTTGAGTGGAGTAAAGTACTTTACAAAGATAGTTTTAAAGAGTGGATATGATCAGATTAGGATTAGAGAAGGTGATGAATGGAAGACAATAGTTAACACAAATGAAGGATTATATGAATGGCTGGTGATGCCTTTTGGATTGACTAATGCACCGAGTACTTTCATGACGCTGATGAATGAGGTTTTGAAGAAATTCTTGAGTAATTTTGTTATTGTGCATTTGGATGACATTTTGATTTTCAGTAAGATAAAAGAGGAGCATTTGTTGCAGTTAAGACAAGTTTTGCAGAGGTTGAGAGAAGAAAAGTTACTGATCAATATCAAGAAGTGGACTTTCATGAAGGATGAGCTAGTCTATTTAGGATTTGTGATATTTGTTGATGGTTTGAAGATGGACCCCGAGAAGGTGAAAGCAATTGTTGAGTGGCCTAGAATAGAAAGCATTGGAGAGGTAAGATCATTTCATGGATTGGCTAGTTTTTACCGGAAGTTTATTAGAAATTTCAGTTCAGTTTGTAACCATATGACTGAGACCATGAGGGGAGATTGGAAGGAATTCAAGTGGACCACTAGAGAAAACAAAAGTTTTGAGTTGTTGAAACAAAAAGTGACTGAGCAACCTGTGTTGGCATTACCGGATTTCAATAAGGTATTTCAAGTGGATTGTGATGCAAGTGGAATAGCAATAGGAGCTATTTTGAGTCAAGAAGGGAGAGCAATAGCCTATTTCAATGAGAAATTGAATGATGTCTAGAAGAGATGTTCAATATATGATTAGGAATTTTATGCCATAATACAAGCCTTGAAGAAATGGAGACATTAATTGTTGCCTTAGGAGTTTGTGTTGTATATAGATCATCAAGCTTTGTAATATTTGAACAGTCAGAGTAAGTTGAATAAAAAACATATGAGATGGGTAGAGTTCTTGCAGAGTTACACCTTTGTGTTGAAACATAGAAGTGAGAAATATAACAAAGTTGTTGATGCATTGAGTAGGAGAAGGAATTTGCTGGCAGAGATGAGAATGATAGTATTAGGCTTTGAAGATTTGAAGACCTTGTATGACAAAGAACCAGATTTTGCAGAACCTTGGAAAGCATGTAGAGAACCGGTTATGGTTGATATGAGAAAATGGTTGGATTACTTCATTCAGGATGGGATGTTATTTAAGGGAGTTTAGTTGTGAATACCTAAAAGTTCCATGAGAGAAAACCTAATAAAAGAGAAACATAGTGGAGCTTTAGCTGGAAATTTTGGCATTGATAAAATAGTTGTATTGGTGAGTGGGCAGTATTTTTGGCCCTAGATTCATAAGGATGTTAAGGGATATGTGCAGAGTTGTAGAGTTTGTCAAGTTGCAAAAGGTAGTAGTCAGAATGTGGAGCCAAAACTTCCCAATACCAATAATAGTAAAAGTTGTGTTACTAGCTTTGTTCACAAATAAAGATTCATTTTTGTTGGGTAAGTGTAACCTTGTTTATTCTTATCATTGAAGTCTACTCTGCCCTTAGTTGTTTTGGTCATAACTTTTTGCATGTGGGTACTACGAGTTAAGAATCTATTATAAGTAACCTTAGTATAGGTTAACTGTTTGCCATGAGGGTTAGTTTTTTTTCTGTTTATCAATGGTTTCTTTGTTTAGATGTATATTCAAATTTGTTGAATGATGGCACTTTCTCTTACAAAGGCATAATCACTCATTTAGTTATTTGATTAAGTTGATCATCCACTCAGGTTTGGGTTTGGTGATCATACTGGGAATGGCTTAAACCACACACACTAAGCTTACACTTCTAGGCTTAAAAGTGCTAAATACTCAAAGTTGACTAACATTTTCTAGACTTAATAGGTTCCTTAATGTGTGTGGTCACACTAAGAATACACTTCTAGGCTTAAAAGTGTTAAAACACATAGAGTTAACTAACATTCTCTAGGCTTTATATATTGCTTAGTGTGTGTGGTTTAAGACTGCCCATCATACTGCAGTTTGATTGCCATTATTTGTTAAAATGAAGTTACAAAGCAGTTATGATAACAGTTTTGAATCAGTGCAAAATTCCAAGAACATTATATATGTTACATTGAATTCATTCTTGAGAAGTGTGAGCAAAAAATAAATATTATTCTTAGATTGTAAAAATAATTTCATTGATTCATATTTTTGTACTTGAAAGTTTGATTGATAGCACATTCACTACTCTATAAAATTGATCAATTTTAAAAGTATCTCATATTATTGTCTATCAAACTTTTGTATCCAACACCAATAATAGTAAAAGTTTTCAATCACTAAATCAAGTCAAATTATATAGAGAGACTTTTCTAGTTTTCCCCTTATAACTGATGATACATTAATTTGTATGCATGTGGAATAATATAAAGAGACTTTTCTAATCATGAAATGTGAATATAGAAGTTGTCGTGTTCTTACGAAACAGTCGTTTTCATGCGTTAGAAAAGAGTGAAATTATGAAACCTTTTCCACGCTCCTGCGATATCGAACATCTTTCCGCTCCCTCAGTGCACATCCATCCACCTCATAATCAATACAAAATGTCTTTGTCTTCTTTGAATTATTTTCACAATACTTTTCTATACGTTTGAATAAGGCAGCTTACTTTTCTAAAGCTACGAAGTCGCCATAGAAGTTGGCGTGTTGTTGCGGAATAGCCGTCAGTCATGCCTCACTAAAGACTTGGAAGAAGTAGGTGTGAAAGTTTGACCCGACTTGTTAAACCCTTTACACACCTACGAGACCCAGGATCATACTAGACAGCTCTAGATAACGAGACCCAGGATCATACTAGACAGCTCTAGATAACGAGACCCAGGATCATACTAGACAGTTCTAGATAAAGTAGAAAATATCACGCCACTTGAAACAGTAGTTTGGTTGGCAATAAACATTGAAAGATGTTTTAGCGTAGAGATGATAAGATAGGGTATGACCCCTCTCAGAGGTCGGTGAGAACATGTAGTGCTACCATGAAAGTTCATCTTCATTTACTTATAAATCCATGCTAACCTTTCGCAATTTAAACAAATTCATTAGAATATAGACATAAAAAGAGAATTAGAGCATAAAAATGTAGGAATTCAATATTAGATTATTATAAAGGTGAAGCCAAAAAATGTAAATTAGTTTAGTGTCTACCATAGTGTATAGCCTAGCATGTAGAGTTACAAATACTATGAGATTTAGAAAATGTATTCATGGTGTGATTTATGGAAGAAATTTTGAAAATTATGGATTTGGACCCATGTTTATCACATGATGTATGCAAGTATGAATTGTCATCCAAAAGGTTAATATCTATGGATTAACTTGTAGACTAATATGGTTAAATGAAGACTTCCTATTGGATTCCATGATTAATTAATGCATAAAAAATATTTTCTATACCAAAATGATACATGTAGGAACATATAATTGTGTCGCTTCTATTATGCAAGTGCAATGGGTAGGAAGTGTATTGACTCATTTTAGATGTCAAGCCTTAATATAATGTGGCAAGAGTTCATTCGTCCTATTAATTTTGAACCAACGCTATAAGGAGATTGATTTTGGTTTCCCTCAATTTTGTAACCAAAATTCATTTCGTAGTATTTTTCT
The DNA here is from genome assembly GCF_030272615.1 of Cryptomeria japonica. Classification (NCBI taxonomy): domain Eukaryota; kingdom Viridiplantae; phylum Streptophyta; class Pinopsida; order Cupressales; family Cupressaceae; genus Cryptomeria; species Cryptomeria japonica. The sequence goes on along the minus strand of NW_026729655.1, from coordinate 17,171 downwards.
TGCAAATTTTGCCATTGGTTTTTCTTGGTTTTTTTTTATACGTGTGCAAAGCTCCGTATGTGCCATCGGATGCCACCGCCAAATTAGTAGCTACACTATTATTAGGAAGCTCCCCAAAATTGAGTTGATAGCTGATATAGTGGGGAGAATATAACTGGAAGAGAAAGGTTAAAGGTATATTTATAAATTAATATGGTGAGGTTTTGCCATACTGAGTATATTAAATTATATATAGCTAGTGCTAAACGTTTGGTTTGACCCCCATCAATGATATTTTTTTTAATTGCCACTTTTAAAAGTGTTTAAGAAATTTAGGTGATACTTTTTAACGTCTAAGTCATAAATTAAATTTATTAGATTTTGAGTCTATATTATTGATTGTAATATATTGTTGGGTTCAATTGTGCAAGAATTTTTTTTTATTGTAATATATTGTAATACATCAACAATTCACCACGCTCATAGAACAACTATTTGAAACAAACCATTAGAATACCCTAAAAAATACTAATAAAGAATTATATATTATACTTAAATTTTATATTTTAACAAAAAGATTTAAAGTACCAACTTACATATCCTTGTTATCATTTAATAGACAATATTTAAAAAAATATTATGACTTTCCATTTTTCTAGATTTAAAATAATTCAAAACAAATAGATTCTTTCAAAAGAAACTATGCAAACCACATATAAAATTACACTCTATATCTTATTAACTTATATAATCTATCAATGTAATCCTTGTAAAAAAAATAAAAATGTCAAAATTCTAGGTCCCTTCCTCCTTTAGTGTGGCAAAGATAAAGATCTCCCCCAGTTTCTAAAAACGAATCAAGTCTTGATCCTTCTATTGTTTTGATTAATGAGACACAAAGGTCAAGATCCGCCCAACTTCTGCAAAAGAATCAAGTTTTGTATCTTTCTATTTTTCTTGCTAACCACTTTGAAGATTTGCCACAAGAGGGGAACCTTTCAAACTCCTCTTAATCATGAAATATAAAATTCTCTGATGGAATATTATCCATAAGTGGAAATTTTATGTGAGTTTACTTCAAGAAGTCAAGCTCAACTCCAGAAACTTGGCATGTGTGGAAGAGTTTGACAAGTGGTTGAATTTTTGTAATTCTATTGGGGTAGATGATCCAATTCATTACAAGTATACTAGTCATGCCCAAAACTGGTTCACACGGTCAAATTGTAGAATTAAAAATGAGAGTAAGTTTAGTAGGTTGGATAGGTTCTATGTATCACCCAACTTCTAGCCTATTCAAGAGCCTTTGGGCATTTTGGTTAGAGTTGACTATTCTACTACTCTTTTAGATCATTTTCCCATCCTATGCTCTATTTTTGGGTCTATTTTTGGCAGTAAGGAAGCCCATTTACCTGACAAGCTTAACATTTCCCATTTAAAAAATTATTCATGTCTTGCTACGCTTGATGGCATTTGGAACTCCTTACCTAAGCCCCAAGAAGGAGAATTTTATAGAGATTGGTTGCATCATTCTATTTCTCAATGTCTTGAGTTCCTTCAAGCATTTGGAAGAAGGTTATCTTGGCAAAGAAAATATAAGAAGAAATCCCTTCATGGAAAATCAAAACACTCTAGAAAACCACTTCTTTCCAATCCAAATAATACTAGTTGTTAGACCTCTTTATCTTCTATTGAAGTTCAACTCCACAAAATTGACATGTATAGCAATCAAGGAGCTAGAATAAGATACAAATTACATAAAATTAAAGAAAGTGTTGGGGTAAATTATGTCTCATAATTAAACTTTACTTATGTTGACCTAGGATAATGCATCTCATTGTAGTTTGGATATGAGACACTTAGGGAAGTGTGCACATAGGGAAGTTACATGTAGGAGAAATTCCACCTTTCGTGGTCTTATTTTGTTGTTACATTCCACCTTTAGTGGGTGATCCACCACTTGTGGAGTATTTTATTATTTCTCCTACGTACCCTTACCTACCCTTGTTTCTCATTGGGCCACATGTCATGTTCGTGTGCTCACATATCCATATGGCCTTGCCTTATAAGCAGGCTCATCTTCTTTGCATTGGTTAATCCAATTTATCATATTTTGCATCTTGATGAGAATATAATTTATTCTAATCAATTTATTGTATCTCTTTTGTGCTATTCATTGTGCTCTAGATCTTGGCTATATTTGACAAATTCTTATAGAAGGTAATCAAGGTTCTAATTATTTCTTCCAATTTTTAAACTACAAACATCAAAAGGAGTACTTTGGAGCAATACATAATGAGTCTGGTCACATTTATACAAAACTAGATGAGATGAAGACTTTTTTAAAGAATTTCTATCAGAATTGTTTTTTGTGAAGACCCAAATTGGCTTGATTATTAGCTTATCGTGGAAGAATATATTCAAGATATCATCCCCAAAAAGGTGGATTCTAAGTACAGTCGATTTATTGATCATGAGTTATTTATTGAAGATCTTGAATACGTTGTCTTCTCAATACCCCTTTACAAAAGTCCTAGTTTTGATGGGCTCTTTGTTGAATTCTATCAAATGATGTGGCTATACATTAAGGGGACTTTTATTTTTTATACATGGAGGCTTTGGAGCAAGGTTATTTAGGGCTTATTATTAATAAAGGTTTAATTAAGTTCCTCCTAGAAGGGAGAAATGAAGACTCTATCTCTGGTTGGCGTCTAATTAATTTGCTTAACACCTCTTATAAAATCATTGCTAAAGCATTAATGTTACACATAAAATCATTGGAGAAAGGTATAATTAGATCGAAACAAACAGGTTTCCTTCATGGTAGGTTCATCCTCAATAATATAATGTTGGCATGGAATACCACCTTGGAAAAGCATCTTAACATGTTTGAATAGCCTGGGACCAAAGCCCAACCATTGCAACATCTTTAAGATAAATCACATTTTGTCCTAAGATTTATCAAAATCTCAAAAGAAAACTTTGATGCATTTATGAACAAGCTCAAAACCAAACAAACTAGATGGTATTTTTCAAATTTTTATTCATGATTTTGAGTAAAATCAATTTAGAGGGAAATTTTAAGTTTTATTCATTCTTATCACATTAATTTTACCTTTAGTTTATGATTTTCAAAAAATTAAAATTAAATATATATTTTAAGATTTAAAATAATTTAATTATCTAATATTTATTTATGATGGTGAATATCCCCAAAATCTCTTCATTGTTGAAGTGCTTTTTCTATAGCACCAGGGGTGAGTTGCAAAAGAAGTAGAGAAAATGTCATCCCCCCAATATGACTATCAAGAAAATAAGAAACTGGATGTGACATAAAGTTAAAGGCCACAACAACACATAATAGAACATAATTATTTATGTGGAAATAGCTCCAGTTTTTGTGTATTCTGGTAGTTGCACTTGCCAAGGACCCTTGTTTGTCTCGATAACAAGTAAATCCCTTGATGATTTAGTGTATAAATACCAAGCAATGTGTGACTTGCCTAGGGATGTATAATTGATACTTTTACTATCATGTAGTTGACAATGCTTTTAATTGGTCTCGTCATTTCTAGAATATAATCCAATGCCACTAACGAAGTGCATGTCAGCAATCTTCTAGAGTGGGGATAGATGTCATCCTTATATAAAAATACTTACTATAGTTGATGGAATCAGAAGGGCAGATGAATAGGGCTCCCCTCTTCCATTTCCTTAAAAAATGAGCTACCTTCATTAGATCTCATGTTTCATAGAACACCATCATCTAATAATAACTTTATAGTTGGATTATTATTAAGGGAAGAATAAGATAGACCACTGACCATTTTAGTTGAATGAGTGAAGTTATATATCCATTTGGTCTCCTCATTTTCTTTTATAAGAGTAAAATGAGGTCAAAATACTAGTGAAACATAATATATAAACATAAATTAAATCAACATAAGGATGAATGGAGGAGTGTAGAGAGTAGGAACCACATTGAAATGGAACATTAATGTGCTTAACAAGCGAAAAAATTGGAGAGTGAAGAGGAAAGATTGAAGGAATCTGATTTGGATTTTGACCAAAAAATCTCGCAAACTTCCCCAAGAAACTCAAATGAATCACATGGAGGTTATAACATCAAAAATAACTACAAATATTAGTCAAAAGCACATTTGCATATCATCTCTGTACACCATTAATTAAGTGCAACTTAGGGAGAAGGTACAAAAAAGAAAACACTACAAGATGGGTCCTAGCTACTAGACCATGTTAGGTACCTTGTACAAATATAATACACTCTCTCATAGGTATAGAAAATGAGAAAACTCAGTGGGAAAAAACTCCTCCTTGAATGAGATAAAAATGTAAAATAATCTCAAAGAAGAATGATAAGAAAAAAACTACATGTAAGGAAAATTTATCTCCATAAGAGAGAAGAACTTGACCATGTAAGATCCCCTCAAAGTAGAAAATATGCCAATAACCAATGATCAAAACTAGATATAGAAGATGGTCCACAATCGTTGTATGTAATTCTTCCTCTTAGGAAAAAATAAAATTAAAGGTATATGAATGATGTCTTCCCATTCTCGAAAGAAAATGTAGGAAGAAATCTCAAAATGTATCGAGTCTCTAAAAGTTCCTTAGTTGCGCCCAGGTTGATGCTGAAAATTGCTTGCTCCAAATCATGCATTATAAGCCATATTGCTAAAAAATATGATCTAAGATTTCATGAAGATGAATGAAGAACAAGACCCAAATACAATTATCTCTTTTCCAGACAAAGATGCTTTCTCCAAATTATTCCAAAGTATTCACGCTCATGTCCAATTGTAAAGAATTATTATATAGAGAATGAACAAGAGGGTTAGAGTGTTCCCTCCCAAAAAACTAAAGAAGAATCAAATCTATCAAAGATAATATATATGTCAATGTTGTCTCCCAAATCCGCTAGACAAAAGTCTACAAAAAAAATTGCAATGTTTATCAAGTAGTCATCTTGAGTCACTTTATTTGGAAGACAATATATGTCTTGTTGCATTTGATCACAAGAATACATAGATGTAGGAACACAAGCATTATCAAATACAAGAATATATGGATGAAGTTGAATGCAAGGCTCAATAACAAGATCACAAGTGAGAATACCCAAGTTTTTAGGGCAATGTAGTTGGCAGTAGTTCATGCCAAGTGGGTCCATAATGTGTACGTGGGAAGGCGGTTATGCGTAGTAAAAATAATTTTTGACCACCCATTTTAAAATTTATAATATTTAAAATATGTTTTAAACATATACCTAAATTAATATATTTAGGTATATATTAATTTATAAAAAGGTGAATATTATAATAGTTATTAGATATTTTACAACTTGAGTTGGCCTACTAGTGGAGAACTTGTGCTCTTGAAATAGAGGTTACAAGTTCAAATCCCACAAAGGGGTAGAGTATGTACACCTTATCATCTTCGGCCCCGTTACCTATCAAAAAAATAAAAAATAGTTATTAGATATTTTATAAATATGTATCGATCTTGGTTTGTTCGGTTATTGATGCAATAGAGGTTAAGTATCAGGCAACACTTTGAAATGACCACTTTTTGACCTTTTTACACATAACAACTCGTACAAATCAGATCATTACTACCCAGAAGCCAGATCAATAGCAATAAGAAGTTAAGTCACATACAAAGACAACTAAAGAAGTCATCAAAATATGATATACCATTTAAGATCTATGAGTGTGCCATGTTAGCTATGACAACTACTGTTGTTCTTCCCCTAGAACATTACTAGCTTCATTTATAGTATCTAGGGTTATCTAGAGGGTTACGTGAGAATATAACTAAAAAAGTGTATGTCTCAAGTTGTTGGGGGCAAGGAAAAAAAGTGCTTTTGAATGAATAGAAGTGACCTTGGGGTTTTCTAGACAACTAACTGATTAGAATGGCCAAGCCAGAAATATCTTAAGAAGTGAGACACATAGAAATGAGAAAACAAGTGGTACCTGTGAGTGAATAAATAGAAGATGCAAGCAGATGGGTATATATAATTCGTGGAAGAATTGAGGCAGGAAAAAAGAGGGAACGTGGTTGTACCAAAATATGTCACGTGATGACAAGCAAAAGAGAAAATAAGGCCAGTCTTGACTGCGAAGTTTACCCACCATTAGCACAAAAGAGGAAGGAAGTGTGGGTGCCTGAACCACATTCTCTCAAATTTAAAAGAAATTCGATGTTCAGGAAGTGTAAAATTTGTTGAAATATTTAAGGAGATATCATAATGATCCGAACACACAAAAGGCAAGATAGCTGATTGAAATTTGTAATTTTGAAGCAACCAATTCTGAGAGATGAGAAACCTACCTAATCTTTTTGCTATTTGTAGAAAGTTTGCCCTTCTGTTTGTCCATGTGTAGTGACCATTTTCTGGAATTGTTTCTTTAAGTGCATTATCATATATGAAAAAAGAAAAATCCTCAATGGTCTTTTTGGGGCAGGCATATTCCACCTTATTTGATTTAATAGTATCTAAATCACCTATATTTATGTTTAAATAAGATGTATCTAAATGTTTTCCATCAATCTTTACATATTTGATAAAAGATATCAGTATGTGTGATTCTAATTCTACAACCCCTAACCCATAAAAAATATAAACTATGTGTTACTCCAAATCGACCCTTTAAATTCTTATAGTTATACTTGCAACTACCACCTAGAGTAAACAAATTAATTCATTAAAATATAGAAAAACCTTTCTCTTTCAAAATATGAAAGAAAAATTCGTCAAAGTGACGTGTGAAGTGACGATATGGTTTTCCTATTATTTTCTATCGTCGTGGATTAAGATATCCAGACTTTTGTAGTCTTTGCAAGTCAAAGTCGGTGTAAAAGTTGCCGTGTTTTTATCAAGTCATGTGTTGCGAAAACACAAAATTTATCAATCCCAACATCTTTAAAGATTCATTGAATTATTTTTATTGTTCAGTTATTTATATCTCACTAGGGGAAGAATTGTAAATTGCGCAATGTATCCACTTTCGTTCAAGATGACTGCGGGCTGTGGTTTTTTGTTGATATGGGTAATAATGCTCCATTCTCAATTCCCATTTTCAACAGGGTGTTTACAAGATGAAAGAAGTTACTTGCTGGATTTCAAGGCTGGGCTTAATTTGTCTTCAGGTCGGTTATCCTCTTGGCGGGGATTCAACTGTTGCGACTGGGAGGGTGTTGCCTGTGATTACCACACATCCCATGTCATTCGCCTTGATTTAAGTAATGACCCTTATCAGTTCAAACAGCAGTTGACTGGTGAAGTTCGTACATCGCTGTGTAATCTGCAGCATCTACAGTACTTAGATCTCAGCTGGAATGACTTCAATGGTACTTCTATCCCTCCCCAGCTTTAAAAATTGCATAGACTTGAGTTTCTTAGCTTGAAAGATGCTGGATTTGCGGGTGAAGTCCCTCTGGAGTTGGGAAATATGTCAAGCTTGCGTCATTTGGATATTTCAAGAAATGGCTACTTGAACTGTAGTAAGTTTGATGTATGGGTAAGAAATGTAAGAAGCTTGGAATTCTTGGATATGAGTTGGGTGAACTTGAGCATGGCGTCTGAGCACTGGGGTGATGCCCTTAGCGGTCTTCCCAATCTTACCCAGATTCACTTGTCTGACTGTGGGCTCTCAGGTAATATTCCAGATCTCTCAAACCTTACCCGTTTGTCACATCTGCATATAGCTGACAATTCATTCCCGGTTCAACTACCCTCTTGGTTTGAGAATGTGTCCTCATTGGTTTCGCTTGATCTGTCCTTCTGTGGTATAAATGGTTTCATCCCTTCCAATTTCATGCCCCGCTCAAGAATGAGCAATCTTGTGCTTGATTCTAACTACGGCTTGAAAGGAAACCTTTCTTTCATGCTAAGCCATTCTTCCTCACTAGTCGTGCTATCCCTTAGTCACTGTAATTTAACGGGAGTGTTCCCCACTTCTATTGCAAATTTCTCAAAACTTATGACCATGGATCTGGGGTACAACAATTTGGAGGGCAGTATACCATCCTCTTTTGGCAGCTTAACATCCCTTAGATATCTGACCCTTAATTACAACCAGTTAAGTGGTCAGATTCCTCCGTCTCTGTGTCAGCTTCCAACATTGAGTGAGCTCTATCTAGGCCATAACCAGCTGTCAGGAGCAATTCCAGATTGCATTTCAAAGTTGGCCAGTTTAAAGGTATTGTCACTTCGTTCCAGCGGATTAAGAGGGAACATTTCACTTCAACTATTTGAAAATCTAACCCGCCTTGAAGAATTGTACCTTTCAGAAAATCAGTTTGCCATTGACATCTCTACAAGCTGGGTTCCTAAGTTTGCCCACCTGTCTACTCTTGAATTGCAGTCTTGCAATATAGAAGGCAACTTCCCTGCATTTTTGTCCCAGCAGTATCAATTGTCCTTGCTAGATCTTTCAGATAACAACATTGTGGGAAATCTTCCTTCGTGGCTGTGGGATCTTCCGTATCTTGAGGTGCTCAATCTTTCAAATAACCAACTGGAAGGTTCTCTACCTCGCAAGATATCTCACAGTTTTTATACAGTGGACTTGCATGGGAATAGATTATATGGCTGTCTTCCTGTTTTTGATTTTGGTGCATTTGGATTAGATCTGTCAAATAATGGGTTTAATGGCTCTATTCCTACAACAATTGGGATATTTGACACTCTATCATTGTCAGGGAATAATTTGACTGGAGAAATTCCAAGTTCTATATGCAACAATTCAGATTATTATAGAGTTTTGGACCTGTCAAAGAACAATTTGACAGGTATGATTCCTTCAAATATAGGGCGGTGTTCTGAAATGAAAATTTTAAAATTGGCTCAAAATGTTTTGCAAGGGAAGATTCCGAAGGAGTTAGGAAATCTGCAGATTCTTCGCACATTAAATCTCAATGGTAACAGGTTGCAAGGTATTATTCCACCATCTATTGCGAGTTGCACAGATCTCCAAATATTTGATCTAGGAAATAACAATTTTGAAGGTAGCATTCCTGTTTGGATTGAAAAGTTGACAGATTTGAGAATTCTTAGCTTGGCTTCTAATAAATTTGATGGTAGAATTCCGCCCCAGCTGTTCAGGTTGCAATATCTTCAAATTCTAGATTTACCTGATAATCAATTATCAGGAAATATACCTTCAGATGTGAGCAAGTTATGTGCTTTGGTCAATAATTCACAAAGTTTTCATTTACAATATTCTTCATATTATCCAGAGCTTTCAACTGTGGACAGAGAGTATGGAATGAATTTTGCTGATGAAGTAACAGTTTGGATAAAAGGAAGGAGAACTCCATACTCTAAAATAATTGGACAAGACAAGTTCATGGATTTGTCACATAATAACTTGTCAGGAAATATTCCTTCAGAATTGGGGCTCTTGAGAGGATTAATTTCTCTCAACATATCAAAAAATAATCTAAGTGGGGTAATTCCAGAATCCTTGGGAGCCTTGACTTACTTGGAATCTTTGGATCTTTCAGAAAATAATTTGTTAGGAAAGATTCCTATTCAACTTTTAAATCTCACATTCCTTGCTGTGTTGAATCTTTCTAACAACATGTTGTCAGGGTTAATACCACAAGGGAAGCAGTTTTCAACCTTTGAGATTTCTTCCTTTCTAGGAAATCCTAATCTTCATGGACCTCCCCTTGAAAATAGGACACAGAGTCTTGGTTTTGGTAGACAACATAATTACAAAGAACTGAATAATACAACCACTGAAAGTGTATATGCAGATGTAATGGATCTATGGTGGGCAGTGGGAGTGGGGTTAAGTTACGGAGTGGGATTTGCTACTGTGATTGCAGTGTTGTGCTTCCACATGAAATGGAGATACATATGCTTTTCTTTCATGGATAATTTTATCTATGACCTTTGTGAATAGTGAATCCTTGAAGCTATTTCACAAAAGATGCTCTGAGCTTTTATTTGGATTATTCCACATTTGGGTTGTCACTCATATTTATGTTTGTTTACTTGCATTGTCATGTGTGCTATTTTTTCTTTTTCAAATGAGTAGTACTACAAAATGTACTTTTTTCTAAATGTATGGATTTTGTTCTTATTTTAAGCTTCCACAATTAATGATTAGAATTATAAAACAGGTTACAAAATTTTGAAAGTTGTTTCCTTTTATTTAAAAATTAAATGTAGTAATTGTGAAGAAAAATTGATCTATTAAAATGTCTATATAATATTATTTTACAAGATAAATGCTTTGTTTCTAGATGTTTCACTCATACAACACCTAATTTTCTCTCTCACATATAATAGTCAATGCTAAATACATATAAAATTTATTACATTGTTCTTTTTAACAATTTTCTTTTCTCTAATAAAATAAAAAATATACACATAACCATATTCTATATTTTTAAAGGTTGAGATTGAAAACTACAAAATTGCTTAGCTACTTCAATTGAGGTGATGTCTATGCAACCGACATAATGACAATAATAAAGAATAAATTGCACTTTTAATAAAAGAGCAAATGAATTGTTTTATTAGCTGGATAGCCATTTTGCTTCAAATGATATGGCAAGTTTGATTTTTTGATGTCATTTTATCGATATCAGTATATACAAATGGTAGAAAAGTAGTTTTTTTGGGATAATGCCTAATTTTCTTCAAGTGCTTAGTCATTTTCAAACTTCAAATTGAGTGGTTATACAAGCATTGTTCTAACAAAATCGTACATGCTTTCCCACTTCCTTATTTTGTGAAAATTATAGGAAAAAGAGGAAATAAAGTTGTCACTCCACTTGTAAAAGTAGTTTGGTCAGCAATGAATAGTAAAAGATGTTTTAGTGTAGAGATGATAAGATAGGGTGTGGCCCCACTCAAACATGAGTGACAACATGTAGTGCTATCGTGAAAGTTCATCTTCATTTACTTCTAAAACTATGCTAGCCACTTCAAACAAACTCATGTGAATGTACACATAAAAAGACCATTAGTGCATAAAAATATATATGAATTCAACATTAGATTATTATAAACGTGAAGATAAATAGTGTAATTTGGTTTAGTGTCTACCATAGAGTATAGTCTAGCATGTAGAGTTAAAAATATTATGTGATCTAGAAAATGTATTCATGGTTGTGATTTATGGAAGAGATTTCGAAAATTATGGATTTGGAACTCATGTTTATCACATGATGTATGCAACCATGTACCGATTTTAAATGATAATATGGATGGAATTGTCATTCAAAAGGATAACATGTATGGATTAACATGTAGACTAATATGGTTAAATGGAGACTTTCTATTGGCTTCCATGATAAATTAATGCATAAAATTCATTTTCTATATACCAAAATGATACATGTAGGAACATATAATTGTGTCGTTTCTATTATGCAAGCACAATGGGTAGGAAGTGTATTGACTCATTTTATATGTCAAGCCAAAATATAATGGAAAATATCCATTCGTCATATTAATTTTGAAACAGAGCTATAGGGAGATTGATTTTGGTTTGCCTCAATTTTGTAAAGAAATTTCAATTCATAGTTTTTTCTTGCAAATGTTGCCATTGTTTTTTCTTGGTTTTTTTACATGTGTGTAGAGTTCCGTTTGTGCCTTTAGATATTGCCGCCAAATTAATTAGCTAGCCTATTATTAGCAAGTTCTATAGAATTGGGTGGATAGCTGATATGGTTGGTAGACTATAAATGGTTAGTGGTGGTGTTATTTCTTTTCCCTTTGACGACCGGTGAGTGGGGGAATGGAAGAGATTAAATGTTTGAGGTATATTTGTAAAGTAATATAGTGAAGTTTTGCCATATTGAGTTTATTAAATTATATTGTATTAAAGGACTGGTGAGCTTTTGCCATTCTAAGTTTATTAAATTATATATAGCCTATCAATGATAAAAAAAAAAATCCTTTTTCTTTTCTTTTAAAAGCTTTTGACAAATTTAGGTGATCCTTTTTAATGTCTAAATCATAAATTAAATTTATTAGATTTTCATAGTTCATGTTATTGATTGTAATATATTATTGAGTTCAACTATGTAAGAATTTTTCGCATCAATGTTTGGGGTCATGTTCCCTAAACCATCATCAAGATGAAACAAAATTGAAAGAGAATATAATTTTTAAAGTACTTTGTGGTCTCAAAGAGGGAATTTTATTTTCCACAATATATTCGTAATTATAAATTTGTTGCAAAATTAAATTGTTATTAAAAATCTAAAAAAGAAAGAAACATTTCAAAAAATTTGTTATTGTATTGTAACAAGTAAAAATAGGGATCTGGGCTAGACCAGAGGTTTTCTTCCCTCCATTCTTTCCTACCGGTGCCCACACCGAATGGAGGTGTATATGTAATTCTATCTATTTTTTAAATTAATAAAATTCTTTGGCCTTGGCCTTTTATCAATCAAAAAAAAAAAATGTATATTGAAGTATTGAATATATATGTTTCCAAATTTATGATTTTTTATAAAAATTATGTTTTGAAATGATTACTATTATAATTATTAAAAATGACTATATAAAATTTTATTTGTTAAAATATAATTATTATTTTAAAGTTACCTTACATGTTTTTTTCTTTTTAACATTAGTTTTTTTAATTGATCTAAAATAAATTTATGAAGTTAAAAAATTATAAATAAAAAAAATTGATATATAAAATATGTATTTAAATAGTACAATTTTGAAGTAATTTCAAAAAAATGAAACATAAAATTTTATTCTTTGTCAACATCTTATCATTAATTTTTTTTAAATGAATCACATTTTACATTTTGATAAATTTAATTTAATTTTAATGAATATTGCAATTTACTAAATCTATTTTTTTTTTATAAGTACATTATTGGCTGAGATATTTGTTGAATTTTTTGAAATTTTTCGCTGAAGTTGGTACTTTGTCTTATTTTGGTTCATGGGACTCATTTGAATAAAAAATGCCCTCAAAGAATTGTGTAGATGATGAGTTTTCATGCTGGCGTACCCATAAAAGGATCTCAAGATCAAATCACATAGGTGGCTAACCTAATATGATACTTACCATAGGATTACCCTATCTATCCATGGGGCAATTTTGTCATTATGTTACAATTTTTTTTAGCATACAAGTATATTATGTTAAAGGATATTATTTTAAATATTGTTATAGAATAAAACAAAAAAATGCAAAATAAATAAGTATATTACTAATTAATTATTATATTTATATTAAAATTAAAATAATTTAATGTAATATAATTTTTTTAAATTAAAAATAAAAAACATTTATTAAATAATTATGTGAGTTGTAGTAATTCTCATTAAATTGAAACATAGAACTTTTGTTAAAATTTAAGGAACAATTCACTCATTGTTCTAATTTACTTTGCTAAATGAATGATTTTGTATACTATTTACCATAGTGATGATAAAAGTTACTATTGTAGATTAAGCATCTTCCATATCTAGAAATTAAAATTTGAACCTCATAATGACCATTGTTTTGGAATATTTATATGGATTTGATTGGTTTGTGTTAATAAACAGAGCTGAAATGATTGAAATAGAATATTTTGGTATAAAATAAATTATGAAAACAGTGATAAATTAAATCAAATTAATTTAATATGAAAATATGATTTTTAATTAATTTAAATGAATCTTTTGTGTATATGGAAAAGTGCTCTCTCTATCATATTACTTTATATAATCAACCTATACCTCTTTATGGTGCAATTGCTAGTTAATAGTGTCTTCGACCAACAAAAACCAACAAATTAACCATAGATGAAGCAATTAACCTTTGGAAAGGAGCAAGCATTAAATTTGAGGAAACTTATGACTAGGATTTCAACTAACAAAATCATAAATTTGACTCTACATGAACTCTCTATGTTCAACATCAACAATTTGACATGCCCATAGTACAACCATTTGAAACAAACCATTACAATCCCTTAAGAAAATATGCTAATAAAGACCTATATATTACACTTAAATTTTATATTTTAAGAAAAAGGTTTAAAGTGCAAACTTACCATTTAAAGAAGCATTCTTTTATTATCTATGGAAAGTTGTTTTCTAATTATGCCAAAGGCGTCTCCTTCTATGAAATGGACGACCTCAAAAATTTAATCAACGGTGTACATTTCACTAGAGGTGTGCAAAATGATTGGAAATGTTTCAGCCATTGATCACTCTTCACCCTATTTCGCCATCTGCATACGATGCTGTGTGAATGAATGAAGGACAATGTCCAGTGTGTACTCCTTGCAGTTCTTGAACCTTTTTAAAATCCGTATTGCAGAGTTGTGGGACCATTGTTTTAGATTTGCTTGAGATTGAGAAATCATAATTATTACCACGATCTGTATGATAAATACACAACACAGCTCAAAGAAATACGTACCTTTTTTATATTTACTTATGATTAATGGTTATCTTTTTATGAGTAAAATGTCTGAAAAGGAAAGTTGTTATATTGCCGTAAGTGATCTATATATGTTTGTTTTGAATTTTTTAATATATCATTTTATTTTATTCATTAGGGTAATATTTTTTTTCATTTTTTAAATTAGAATCTACTTTACAACATTATTTGTAATTAAAAAAAATTAATTAAATGAGATCAAGATAAATATCAATTCAGTTAGATTTCATTTTCACTACTACAATTATAGGTTGTTGTAGATATGCTTTCTAACCATTTCTATTTTTCGTCTTTCACTCATTTAAATGTCTAAACATCACTTTGACCTTTTCTATTTACAGATATTTATTTAAATAATTAGTGATGATTAAATTAGAGTATTAGATTTAAAATACAAATTAATAATAAATATTATTTACATTCTATCTAATATTATATTATAATTTATAGATTATTAACATTTTTTTTTTTAATTGTAAAAAAAAAAATTAAGTTCTTAAAATTAATATTATATAACAAATAATAAATTAATTTAATATTATTTTGTAATTATTTATTTATAAATTTAATTATATGTTATAAATATAATAGTAATAGTTATTTCAATTAATAATTTAATTTGTATACTATAGAGATATAATAAAATAAATTAGATTAAATTAAATTTAATATGATTATTGAATAGATTATAGAAATAAATTTGTTATTAAATTTAATACTATAGAATAAATAGTAAATTAATTTAATATTAATTTATATTTATTTATAAATTTATTATGATGTTATAAATATAAAAATAAGAGTTTCTTAGTTAATAATTAAATTTGTATAATATAGAGGCGTAATAAAATAAATTAGATTAAATTTAATTTAATATGATTATTGAATAGAAAATCAAAGCTAATGTTAATTTATTTTAAAATGTTATTATCCACACATAAAATTCATTAGAAGAGTACGAGGTTGTATGGGCCTTAAGAGGAATTGAACTCATAATGTATATCTCTGCTTTCTTGTCTCCTCCCCTATCTCTAAACATGTCTCCATCTCCCTATCTATTCATCTCTCTTCCTAGACCTCTATATCTACATCCATTTACCTCTCTATTTCAACATATTACTTCCTCCATCTCTCCCTCTATCTCTACCTCATTATCTCTCCATATCTTTCTACCTCTATATATCTCACCCTCTCTACCTCTATATATATTTCTATCCCTCACTCTCACATTCTCTCCGTGTCTCTCCCTCTCTATATATTTATCTCTTCCAGTTGTATCTATCCATCTCTCTTGATCTCTCCCTCTCCTCTCCATATCTTTCTCCCTCTCCTTCTCCCTCTCCATCTCTATTTATATCTTCCTCTATATCTGTCTCCTTACTTGTCTCCCTCTCTCCCCCTCATCCTCTCTCTCCCCCTATTGCAAACATAACATCAAGTTATTAGTAATGGACCCTGATTGTCTCCTTCATTAAGAGATTTTGTTTTAGTCTTGTTTAAATCCTTATAAATAGTTGCATATTTGATTTAACCCTATTAATTATCCATTGAGATCTTTTATATCTCTCTATATAACACCCCCTCTTTTCTTCTTTATTCATGGAGGTCCCTCTCTCTATATCCATATATATTTATCTATCTCTCTTTGTCCACCCTCCTCTTCTTCTTCTCCTCTCTCTCTACCTGTCTCTCCCCCTCTCTCACCCCTATTCTCTCTCCTTCCTCTACTTATTTCTCTCCCCCTCGCTAAGCCTCTTCTATCTCCCCTCTCATCTCTCCCTCCCTCCATCCCTACCCCTTCTCTCCCTCCCATATTTATGCATCTCTACCTCTTTCTCTCTCCCTCTCTATACTCTGTCTCTTCATCTCTATCTATATATCTCTACTTTCTATTTCTATGTCTCTCTATCTATCTCTCTGTCTCTATTTCCCTCTCTGCCCCTCTCTCTATATCTTATTGTATTTCCTCATATCTTTTACTCTCTATCACTCTATCTCATCATCTAGATATCTATATCTATATCCATCTCTCCCTCTTCCTCTCCCTCTATATCTCTTTATCTCTCTATCTCTCCCTATCTATCTCCTTACATCAATCTACCTTACCTCTCACTCTATCTCTCTCTCCACCCCTCTATTTCTAAATATGTCTCCCTCTCTCCCTCTTCCTAGACCTCTATACCTACATGTTTTTGCCTCTCTATCTCTATCTCTCCATATCACTCTACCCATATATTATTCCTCTCTCTATTCCTCTCCTTATATAACTTCCTATCATGATCCATCTCTTTCCATCTCTCCCTCTCTCTCCCTCTCATCATACTTATCTCTTCTAGATCTATGTCTCTTTGTCTTATCTCTTTCTTTATCTCTCCCTCTCATTTTCTCTATATCCCTCTTTACACCTCTATCTCTCCCTCATTCCTCCTCTCTCCTTGTTGCAAGCATAACATGACCTTGTTGGTAATTGAACCCGATTATGTTCCTAATTCAAACATTATTTCAATCATGTTTAGATCCTTGTAAGTGGATGCATAATTTATTTGTAGCTAACACTTCTCCATTCATACCTATGCTGGACAAACAACATTACTTGCTAAATGGTCAACCAAATGACCTTATCTACTACACAAATGTAGGCCAAAAAAAATCAAAATTTACTCCAATTGTCCTTTTATGCCTATTTGGCGTACCCATTGCACACCAAGGTGCAAATGCTAGTTATGCCTTCGACGTACCCTTTATGAAGTATTCCAA
>NW_026729654.1:0-48052 GCF_030272615.1 Cryptomeria japonica | reverse complement strand
TAATTTTTTTTACACTCACTATGAGCTGCCAGCAGATAAGGTTGAGTTTGGCAGCTGAGTATGAAGTGTATGGCTGCTGATATAATGCTGGTGGAGCAGTAAACTAGCACGTATAATGTTTTAAAGTGATGTGTCAGCTCCAAATTTATGCAAACCTGAGTTGTGTTATCCCTTAAAAATGGTGATTGATCAGCTGGTATGACCTTTGAACTGTATGGAAACCTTGGCTGGAAGGTGCAGCTGGATGGAAACATGCAATTTCACTGATAATAAATGCGGAATAGCAACTAATGTTGTTGGATCTTCCTTCAAAATGATGTCACCCCAAGAGATATGGCTGGAAACACATTCAAAATGCTCAAATCTGATTAATATCCTGCTAAAAATGGTGGTGCTTCACTCCAGTACGCTGGTTATTGATGGTGGTGGCTGAAATGATGTAAAGTAGCAGCTTAATAACTTAGGAATTAGAATGACAGATTTTACTCCTCCAAAGATAGTGCTCAGCTAGAATTTGCTGAAATTAGTATAATCTCCTTAAATCCAATAAATGTTGATGCCAAACAACTCATAACATTCTGAAAATTTATGTAGAAACCCTCCAATAGGATACGGCAACACTCTAGTGGCACTATAGCAGTGACATCTAACCCTCTAAAGGAACAATTTTCAACAAATCACAATATCAGCAACAAGCAAACTTGAAAAATGTCTTCATATCCTCAACAAATCAGCACGTTTGTGACCCTTGGATGGAATCACCTAAAATGGGAAACAAGGATTTTCATCATTGATCTCAAATGTGGAATCCAAGAGGGTTTTCATTTTCTTACCTCAAATAAACCAAGGGTTTTTGTCCTTGGATGTCAAAACTCAAATGCCAAAGCTCACAATGAAAATACCAAATGAAATCAAGATCCCACATGAGCCTGGGTGCCTTCGTTTTATACCTTTCCAGTTTGGGCTTTGACTAAAATTTCCTTTCACTTATTATTTATAAATATTGCTATTTTTTTTAACATTAAAAAATACTTAGCATTAGTATTTAAAAACACTTTATTTTGATAATATTATTTATGTTGCCCTTTGAACTAAAAATTATTTAGTCCAACATAAAACAATATCTAATTCATTTCCGTTGCTTTGCCCTTTAGCCTATGGGAAATGGGAATAGGATAGAGGTCTTCTCCGTGGCACTATTTCTGAAAGGGGACATGACATAACTAATACTTTGAAGCAAGATTTTTCTTTGAATTTTGGATTCCCAATTCAGACATCAATGTAAGAAATATGTTTGTATATTCTTGCATGATTTGATTCCAACTTTGGTGCCACTGAGAAAATTTGATATATTGGTTATCATAGTTTACTCCTCCAAATATAGTGCTCAATTAGAATTTGCTGAAATTGGTATAATCTCCTTAATTCCAATAAATGGTGATGCAGGACGTGAGGTTGCCGTGGTGGATGCATAGAGGGCTCGGGAGGAGCTGACCACCAGGTTGGAGGCAATAGTCGCGTGAGACTTAGTTCAGCGTACCCAGGAGTTGGATGCCGAGAGAGCAGCACGGGTGGCTATTGAGGACAAATTGGCTAGGGAGACCATATCAATTGAGTAGCAGTGGGTGGAAGCTGAGACTGAAAAACGTGTTTTGCAGACAAGTTTGGGTTAGGCACAGGAGGATTGTGATGGCCAAGGAAGCCATATTGGTGAAATCCGCACTTGAGCATTGGCTGGTAGCAGAAAAGGTTTTCAGGCGAGGACACAGCAAGTGTATAAGATCTGGGCCCGACTAGCGTCAGTAGTTCCTGCCATTCATCTCTATTTTGTATTAAGTCGTCGGAGTCGACTTCTTTTCTTGGGGGGGATGATGTTATCGGGAAAAAGTGTATAGTTAGTAATGTTAATTATCAATAGTTAGTTAGCCGACGGGTAGGTAGTTGGAGTCGCGACGGTTGGGTCGCACCCCTTCGGCAATCATATATTGTATCACCTCCGGGTGTTGTGGGATGTAATGTTAGTCGTGTCACATGTATTGTGAACGACGGATATAATATGAACATCCTTTGACATTAATGGAAAGCTTATTCTGGTACTTCTTTTATATTTGCATTGTACATTGCTGTTCAATTTCTATATTCTTCCTGTTCACCCAGTGAGGTAAACACATGGGACTTATGGAATGATCACCAAAGGACAGTTGGATGATATGCTTGAGCTCATGGTATTAGCCAGCAAGCCTCAAGAACTCAAACCTGAATGGGAAAATGCCATTGTCAAAGCCGTCGATGAAGTCATGCACATGGAGGAATAGTTAAAGTCTCTACCTAAGATCCCAATGACTGAGATAGAGGGCATAGTGACCAGATTCATTGAATACGCTAGAAGGGAAGGAGAGAAAGGAAATAGGATTCTAGAAGACAGTTTGTTATGATCCTACTTGGCAATTCATTTTCGCATTGGAGGATGCTTCCTCGATTTCTGTGTCAGCACATGCTATTTTCTCATTGGTTGATTCCATGATAATGTTTATCTAGATAGGGTTCCATTTGTATCAAACCCTAATTAGGGTTTAGGTGGCAAAATCTTGGCCCTTGATCTTCATTCGATCTCGGCCCTTCATTGTATTTGGGAGTGGTATATAAGCTCCACTCATTTCATTTGTAAGAGGTTAATAGAAAGTTGATTAGAGAATTAGTAAGCTAGAGAGATTTTAGATGATAGAGATAGAATTCAAGAGTGATAAGAGAAGGACTTGAAGAATTGTTGTTGTTTGGCTTTTGGATTAATAAAACATTGAAATCATGGTGTTTCTATTCAATCTTTGAAGCTTATTGCATGGTTTTTCATCTTCTCAAGTTAATTTTTGATTATTACTTTGAGTACTTAGATTGAATGATGGAATGTTATACTTGATGTATAGTGAAGCTCGTAATCCATACCACTAGCCTCTTATTGATTGTAAGTGCGCCTTGTGTGGTCAATTGGAATCATTTAAAGTGCTTAAGTTCAATTGTTGCTCAATCATGGTCATGCATCCAAGTGATGGTGTCTATGCTTAGTAACGATTTGAAAATCTCTAAATTTCCTTAGAAGATTGCACTAGTTTTGGTGGAGTTGCTCTTGTATGGCGATGCTAAGACTACTAGAGTTTCACTTGTGTCATTTTTCATCCATTCATTCCTAGGATAGCTTAGAACCTCTCAACCCTCATCTTTTGCTATTTTTTTGGTAAACATCTTGTAGTATTAGAAAAGAACTTCACAGCATATTATCCGTAAAGTACTTCAAGAGTCTCCTCTCAAGTTAAAAGGCCCCTTGATAAAACAACAATCACAACGACCACTCGTGCTTACCCACACGTCAAGACTTGACACTTATAAACCTTGGAGTTGTCATGAGTGATCCTTAAGCCAATCTTCAGCATTTGAGAATCTTTATTCAAGAGAGGATAAGATACATTTGAGTATTTTATTCTATGTTCGCATGTGCATAAAAAACACGTCAACAGAACCCTTCCTAGCATTGAAATATTGATAATGAAAGCAATAGATATTTCTGGCAATATGCTTTACCTTGAAATTCAACGCTCAGCAATCCTCTATTCACTATTGCTAGAGATGATCACTGTAGTGGTGCACTATTCATGCTATTGTAGCGAACCACTATTCACGTCACTATAGCAAATCACTATTCATGTTACTGTAGTGAATTACTATTCATGCCACTGTAGCAAATCACTATTCATTGTGCATGGTAGCCTTCACTGATTTGCAGACTCCAAATAAACCCCCAAACTGTATATTGCAACAGCGAGGAGATTGATAGCTAAGAGGGATTTTGTCCTCAAAGACCCAGGAACATTATCTCCTCCAAACTGAAGAAGTAATTTCTTCAATTAACCAAGCATGTTGAAAGAGCTCTCAACCCTTCTATTTATTCACTCTCCAAGGAAGTCGACCCAACTCACAAGCAATGTGGGATAATAGAAATCACTTTTTATTTTAATATTATAATCTCCTCATTAGGGCACCCATGTACCTTTTAAAAGAAAGGGCACATTTAATACTTCTAACACTTAACTTTATGGTCCCACTAAAGTTATTAAATAATGAGAAAGTTAAATATTTTAATTTAACTTTATAAAACTTTAGCGTTAAATAATAAATATCTCTAATTAGAAGTAAATTACCCAGTAGGTATTCAACTATCATCACCAACATTGTTGCCATTCAAGAATGCACTGAAAATGTTGAGTCACTGCCCTAGCCAGCTGACTTACTAAAAATAGTAAGTTCCCCAAAACTGCATCAAATCAACTCGGATTGCCCTGAAACTAGAAATGCCTTGGCCAAATAACCTCTAGATCTCTTCAACGTCCAAGTTAGCCCACGGGACCATGGAGAAATAGGCTAACAACATCATACAACATGTGCTAGAAAGGGGCCATTACAGAATGTCGGAGTTCAGGGGTTAGAGATATTTCATGACTCTTATTGATTGGATATTGGAGTTAGGGTAAGAGGCATGATAATAAGGGAAAGTCTAAAATCTGACAAAACAAGGGAAAGGAGTGGGAATGGATGATTGGTATGCTTGAATGGATAAATTTGATACTCCAAGAAGAGTAAAGGAAATGTCGAAGTTGGGAGAAAATGCATGTTGGGAGGATAAAGTCTGAAACCTCAACGATTCACTTGCACTGAAATGTTTGAATACATACACCCCCAAACTTAGAAAATTTTGGGAACTTAGCTAGAATCGTGGGGATAGAGGGAGGACACATAGGTATTGTTTGACCAAGGGCAACATGGGAAATGGGAAATAGGCTTTTGGTCCACAAACATGAATTAGTTGAAAAAGAGATGTTACAATTTGCTCAGCTTTGTGCCTAGAATAGATCAATGTGCTTTCCAAAAATTGCTCAAGAACTTGGTATCTCTATTTGAAATGATAGTTTTTGAGGTTCCAAAGTGGATCTAGACATGCTGAAAATATAGGTGAGTTATTTCCAGAGTTGTTATAATTTTCTTGCAAGGAATAGAAATTGCCATCTTTGAAAATCTATTGACCACTACAAAAACACAATTACTACCATGCTTCGTTGTAGAATACCTTGAAAGGAAGTCCATTGAAGCAAATGTTCTTGTGTTCTTGGAACCAGAAAAATTATGTAAAACATTGTTTTTTGAGGATTATCTTGGCAATTGGACACAAGGTACATGACTTAATAGATTTGCTGACGTTTGAATTTAGGTGTTGCCAAAAGTACTTCTGCAACACTGTAGGTGTTTTCCCACTCAAAATTCTCTTGCAACTTTTGTTAAGGTGGGCCTCCTAATAGAATTTCTACCGTTTTGGCTCAACTGGAATGGACAAGTGCCCAAGCTGGTATAGGAATTGATCCTACAAGCAATATTTTTGAACTGGTTCACTACAAAGCAGCTTTTGATAGATTTCTACAAAATCCTTGTTAGAAGGATACAACTATGACCAGTCACTAACTTCATGTCCACAACCACCAAGATCAAAGAGAAGAGATTGAACTAGTAGACAAGTCAAATATTTTGCAACTAGATTGACTCTTCCTTTCTTAAGCTTGATGCTTAAGTGAAATTGGAGCAAAAACATTTTGATGCCACTCTTTTTGCAACTTGTGTTGTATCTGCAAGAACTGGATCAGCTTGTGATCTATGTGAATCGCAATATCATTGCTCAAAGATATAATGCTGCCTATATGTACATGCCTAAACAATGGCATAAAGTTGACAATCATATATTGGGTAGTTTTTGTTGGCGGCATATTGTATGTACGGGAATAATAAATAATTAAGTAATTAGGAAGTACTTTGTTTAGTGATGTAACTGAGGGTAGGTAGTTACGGGTGCGACGGTTGTCCTTCGCACCCCCTCCGTACCTTTATATACCATGTGATGTAACTTGCCATTATTACGATTGTGAATGGAATGGTATCTTTTCTGTTGGCTAGCAATTGATATACATTGTGTGACTTAATACATTATGAATGTGTTTATATGAATCTACGACATTGTTGTTCTTTGGAGGCATTGCGGAGAGAACTACCTTGGAAGCAGAGTTGGCAGAAGAGAGGTCGGAGAAGGATGCCTTGGGGGCACGGTTGGAAGAAGCTCGGGAGGAAAGGGCTATGTTGGAGAACCGTCTCGCTGGTGCCTTGGAGATGGTGGAGAAGAAGGATAAGGAAGTCCTGGAAGCCACGATGATGGTGAAAACGGCTATGGAGCGACAGATGGTTGCAGAGAGGGAACTGCAGTTGAGGACTGAGCAAGTCTACGAGTTATGGGCATACCTGGTAGCCACACCAGGAGCATTGGCACCATCCTCACCAAGGACGCTTCCTCAGCCTCATTCTCAGTCTTGATTTTTTTCTTTTGATCCTCCCGTTTTTGTTGTCAGTCGTCAGGAGACGACCTTGTTTTTTGGGGGGGATGATGTTGGCGGCATATTGTATGTACAGGAACAATAAATAATTAAGTAATTAGGAAGTACTTTGTTTAGTGATGTAACCGAGGGTAGGTAGTTACGGGTGCAACGGTTGTCCCTCACACCCCCTCGGTACCTTTATATACCATGTGATGTAACTTGCCATTATTACGATTATGAATGGAATGGTATCTTTTCTGTTGGCTAGCAATTGATATACATTGTGTACCTTAATATATAATGACTGTGTTTATCTTAAATCTATGGCATTACTGTTCTTTGTTATGTATTTTGTCTGCATGCATTAAACTGTTCGCCCAGAGGGCAAACAGTTTTTACTACTACAATAAATGTCTCAGGTATGTTTCCTACCAAATGACCACATTGAGTGAGAACTTCTGCAAATGCATATTTGAAATAAACTAACTTAAAAACCTTCTTCCAAATCTTATCTAGAATTTAACACTGCTGATTTATTTGTCCACAATAAAACTCAGAAACATATCATTTCAAAATCTAAGCCACCACGATTTCTCAGTTTCAGAATGGTAGATTTATATATCAGTTGAAACAGAAATATGATTACAAACATATAAATCTTTAGATGAACCACTCTAAATATTCCTTAGGACCTGAGTACATTCTGCTGCTTCAGATTCACATAAATTGCTGCAAACTGTTGATAATCAGATATTTCTGCATTCAGGCCCCAGCTACAGGTTTAGTGGCTTCTTCCAAATGGACAATGCTTCTGTATCACCTTGAAATTCTTCTTGGCTGCTCTAAAAAGGTTAAGTTCTTCCAGGGTTGTGTCTGGGCTGACCTGAAAATTGCTCCTCTCGGGTTTTCGTCCTAGGAAGCCTCTTGTGCATACGCAACAGAAATCAAAATTTGCATGTCTTCCAAATAATAGTGACCCTTATAAGCACATGTTTGCGCAAAGGTCATCTTAGAGGAAAATAACAGCTCAAAACAAAAACCAAGTTGGCCTCAAGAAAGGGACCTGCCAGAACAACATGTTGGCCTCAGAAGCCGACTTAACTAAATTATTAATAATTACATTTTATTTCTAATTTTAATTTATTATTTAAAACTTTATTTTTTTAAAAGAGTAGCCGACCTGCCCCTAATTGGGGACATCACAATATTTCGATGAATCAGACCCAATCTCAAGTGGTTGCTAAAGATATGGTTTGCATTTCAATTCTTTAGATGCTTTCTGTTGTACTACTGTCCAAATGAACCTTGCTTTGGTGCCACCTCTTGTACCTTGATTCAATGGCCTAGTCACATGTGAGAAACCAAGTACAAACCTCCAATAGAATTTTGCCAATGCAATAGGTTGTGGAGCTCTATGAGACTCTCTGGTTGTGGCCAATCTTACAGGACTTGAATCTTGGCCGAGTCCACATGCACTCCTTGTGCATCTACAATGTATCTTGGATATTTATCTCCTTGACAAATGAACTCATCTATGTTCACATATAGCTTGTGTTTTTGCATAGTGTCAAGAACTTGCTCAATATGGTGTAGGTGTTCATCCCAAATCTTATTGAAGACTAGGGTGTCATCGAGGTAAACAACAAATGAAGCAGAAAATGGCTGGAGGATATTGTTCATCATCCACAAGGATGTGGCTAGTGTTGGTTAAGCTAAAGGACATCACTAACCATTCGACCAAATCTTCTTTGACCTCAAAGGTTGTCTTCTAGATGTTTGCAGGGTCAAAATGAATCTTATGGTACCTAAACCTAAGATCAAACATGGTAAAGAACTTTTTTTGTGGAGTTGGTCCAAAAGTCCCCAATTATTGCTCAAAATTAAAAAAAAATGGCTCCAACTTGGCTACAATTTTATTGGCATGTAGAAATGAATTAAAATTAGATAGAGGGGCCTTTTTTTGTTATTTTGCCACAAAAATAATAATAAATCAATCTCTTTTTGAATTTGGACCCTTTCTTTAATTGTAAACATCTCTATAGTGCAAGGGCTAACCATCCTAGGGGATGTCCAACCGTACTGGCCCCCTCCCTTGTCTGGCCCCACATCACTAGTACATTTAGGGCACTTTTAAAAAAATGAGGATGGTTTGGGGACATCCTTGAGTTGTCCTCACATCCCCAAGACGTCCTCACTCGGAAAAGCCTAGGGAATACGTCCCTGGGGTACATAGTTAATTACACCAACCTTTTGTCTTGCTCTTGAAATTCTCCTTTGCTTCAAATTTGCAAGCAAAACCTTTAGGCTTCTCCAATGGAACAGATTTACAGGTCCATCGGGGTTTCAAACATAATTTGTAATGACTGCTTTCGGACAATTTTAGGAAAAAACCAATAATTTGTACATTTTTGTGATTTTCTTGAAATGAAACCCAGTAGCAAGTACACAATCTGATCCCAATTGTCAAGTTCTTAAATTGCTGATATCAATCCACATTTGTGATAAACAACATCAAATCTTGCTGATTTATGTTCTGACAAAGCCTAGAATATTAAAATAATCAGTTCAGCAATATGAAACCCTTAAAAATGATTTTATTTCAGTTGTAAATGCTAATCAGTTGTACAATGCTATTAAATAACACTAAATGCAATTTTGTATAATTTTTTTTACACTCACTATGAGCTGCCAGCAGATAAGGTTGAGTTTGGCAGCTGAGTATGAAGTGTATGGCTGCTGATATAATGCTGGTGGAGCAGTAAACTAGCACGTATAATGTTTTAAAGTGATGTGTCAGCTCCAAATTTATGCAAACCTGAGTTGTGTTATCCCTTAAAAATGGTGATTGATCAGCTGGTATGACCTTTGAACTGTATGGAAACCTTGGCTGGAAGGTGCAGCTGGATGGAAACATGCAATTTCACTGATAATAAATGCGGAATAGCAACTAATGTTGTTGGATCTTCCTTCAAAATGATGTCACCCCAAGAGATATGGCTGGAAACACATTCAAAATGCTCAAATCTGATTAATATCCTGCTAAAAATGGTGGTGCTTCACTCCAGTACGCTGGTTATTGATGGTGGTGGCTGAAATGATGTAAAGTAGCAGCTTAATAACTTAGGAATTAGAATGACAGATTTTACTCCTCCAAAGATAGTGCTCAGCTAGAATTTGCTGAAATTAGTATAATCTCCTTAAATCCAATAAATGTTGATGCCAAACAACTCATAACATTCTGAAAATTTATGTAGAAACCCTCCAATAGGATACGGCAACACTCTAGTGGCACTATAGCAGTGACATCTAACCCTCTAAAGGAACAATTTTCAACAAATCACAATATCAGCAACAAGCAAACTTGAAAAATGTCTTCATATCCTCAACAAATCAGCACGTTTGTGACCCTTGGATGGAATCACCTAAAATGGGAAACAAGGATTTTCATCATTGATCTCAAATGTGGAATCCAAGAGGGTTTTCATTTTCTTACCTCAAATAAACCAAGGGTTTTTGTCCTTGGATGTCAAAACTCAAATGCCAAAGCTCACAATGAAAATACCAAATGAAATCAAGATCCCACATGAGCCTGGGTGCCTTCGTTTTATACCTTTCCAGTTTGGGCTTTGACTAAAATTTCCTTTCACTTATTATTTATAAATATTGCTATTTTTTTTAACATTAAAAAATACTTAGCATTAGTATTTAAAAACACTTTATTTTGATAATATTATTTATGTTGCCCTTTGAACTAAAAATTATTTAGTCCAACATAAAACAATATCTAATTCATTTCCGTTGCTTTGCCCTTTAGCCTATGGGAAATGGGAATAGGATAGAGGTCTTCTCCGTGGCACTATTTCTGAAAGGGGACATGACATAACTAATACTTTGAAGCAAGATTTTTCTTTGAATTTTGGATTCCCAATTCAGACATCAATGTAAGAAATATGTTTGTATATTCTTGCATGATTTGATTCCAACTTTGGTGCCACTGAGAAAATTTGATATATTGGTTATCATAGTTTACTCCTCCAAATATAGTGCTCAATTAGAATTTGCTGAAATTGGTATAATCTCCTTAATTCCAATAAATGGTGATGCAGGACGTGAGGTTGCCGTGGTGGATGCATAGAGGGCTCGGGAGGAGCTGACCACCAGGTTGGAGGCAATAGTCGCGTGAGACTTAGTTCAGCGTACCCAGGAGTTGGATGCCGAGAGAGCAGCACGGGTGGCTATTGAGGACAAATTGGCTAGGGAGACCATATCAATTGAGTAGCAGTGGGTGGAAGCTGAGACTGAAAAACGTGTTTTGCAGACAAGTTTGGGTTAGGCACAGGAGGATTGTGATGGCCAAGGAAGCCATATTGGTGAAATCCGCACTTGAGCATTGGCTGGTAGCAGAAAAGGTTTTCAGGCGAGGACACAGCAAGTGTATAAGATCTGGGCCCGACTAGCGTCAGTAGTTCCTGCCATTCATCTCTATTTTGTATTAAGTCGTCGGAGTCGACTTCTTTTCTTGGGGGGGATGATGTTATCGGGAAAAAGTGTATAGTTAGTAATGTTAATTATCAATAGTTAGTTAGCCGACGGGTAGGTAGTTGGAGTCGCGACGGTTGGGTCGCACCCCTTCGGCAATCATATATTGTATCACCTCCGGGTGTTGTGGGATGTAATGTTAGTCGTGTCACATGTATTGTGAACGACGGATATAATATGAACATCCTTTGACATTAATGGAAAGCTTATTCTGGTACTTCTTTTATATTTGCATTGTACATTGCTGTTCAATTTCTATATTCTTCCTGTTCACCCAGTGAGGTAAACACATGGGACTTATGGAATGATCACCAAAGGACAGTTGGATGATATGCTTGAGCTCATGGTATTAGCCAGCAAGCCTCAAGAACTCAAACCTGAATGGGAAAATGCCATTGTCAAAGCCGTCGATGAAGTCATGCACATGGAGGAATAGTTAAAGTCTCTACCTAAGATCCCAATGACTGAGATAGAGGGCATAGTGACCAGATTCATTGAATACGCTAGAAGGGAAGGAGAGAAAGGAAATAGGATTCTAGAAGACAGTTTGTTATGATCCTACTTGGCAATTCATTTTCGCATTGGAGGATGCTTCCTCGATTTCTGTGTCAGCACATGCTATTTTCTCATTGGTTGATTCCATGATAATGTTTATCTAGATAGGGTTCCATTTGTATCAAACCCTAATTAGGGTTTAGGTGGCAAAATCTTGGCCCTTGATCTTCATTCGATCTCGGCCCTTCATTGTATTTGGGAGTGGTATATAAGCTCCACTCATTTCATTTGTAAGAGGTTAATAGAAAGTTGATTAGAGAATTAGTAAGCTAGAGAGATTTTAGATGATAGAGATAGAATTCAAGAGTGATAAGAGAAGGACTTGAAGAATTGTTGTTGTTTGGCTTTTGGATTAATAAAACATTGAAATCATGGTGTTTCTATTCAATCTTTGAAGCTTATTGCATGGTTTTTCATCTTCTCAAGTTAATTTTTGATTATTACTTTGAGTACTTAGATTGAATGATGGAATGTTATACTTGATGTATAGTGAAGCTCGTAATCCATACCACTAGCCTCTTATTGATTGTAAGTGCGCCTTGTGTGGTCAATTGGAATCATTTAAAGTGCTTAAGTTCAATTGTTGCTCAATCATGGTCATGCATCCAAGTGATGGTGTCTATGCTTAGTAACGATTTGAAAATCTCTAAATTTCCTTAGAAGATTGCACTAGTTTTGGTGGAGTTGCTCTTGTATGGCGATGCTAAGACTACTAGAGTTTCACTTGTGTCATTTTTCATCCATTCATTCCTAGGATAGCTTAGAACCTCTCAACCCTCATCTTTTGCTATTTTTTTGGTAAACATCTTGTAGTATTAGAAAAGAACTTCACAGCATATTATCCGTAAAGTACTTCAAGAGTCTCCTCTCAAGTTAAAAGGCCCCTTGATAAAACAACAATCACAACGACCACTCGTGCTTACCCACACGTCAAGACTTGACACTTATAAACCTTGGAGTTGTCATGAGTGATCCTTAAGCCAATCTTCAGCATTTGAGAATCTTTATTCAAGAGAGGATAAGATACATTTGAGTATTTTATTCTATGTTCGCATGTGCATAAAAAACACGTCAACAGAACCCTTCCTAGCATTGAAATATTGATAATGAAAGCAATAGATATTTCTGGCAATATGCTTTACCTTGAAATTCAACGCTCAGCAATCCTCTATTCACTATTGCTAGAGATGATCACTGTAGTGGTGCACTATTCATGCTATTGTAGCGAACCACTATTCACGTCACTATAGCAAATCACTATTCATGTTACTGTAGTGAATTACTATTCATGCCACTGTAGCAAATCACTATTCATTGTGCATGGTAGCCTTCACTGATTTGCAGACTCCAAATAAACCCCCAAACTGTATATTGCAACAGCGAGGAGATTGATAGCTAAGAGGGATTTTGTCCTCAAAGACCCAGGAACATTATCTCCTCCAAACTGAAGAAGTAATTTCTTCAATTAACCAAGCATGTTGAAAGAGCTCTCAACCCTTCTATTTATTCACTCTCCAAGGAAGTCGACCCAACTCACAAGCAATGTGGGATAATAGAAATCACTTTTTATTTTAATATTATAATCTCCTCATTAGGGCACCCATGTACCTTTTAAAAGAAAGGGCACATTTAATACTTCTAACACTTAACTTTATGGTCCCACTAAAGTTATTAAATAATGAGAAAGTTAAATATTTTAATTTAACTTTATAAAACTTTAGCGTTAAATAATAAATATCTCTAATTAGAAGTAAATTACCCAGTAGGTATTCAACTATCATCACCAACATTGTTGCCATTCAAGAATGCACTGAAAATGTTGAGTCACTGCCCTAGCCAGCTGACTTACTAAAAATAGTAAGTTCCCCAAAACTGCATCAAATCAACTCGGATTGCCCTGAAACTAGAAATGCCTTGGCCAAATAACCTCTAGATCTCTTCAACGTCCAAGTTAGCCCACGGGACCATGGAGAAATAGGCTAACAACATCATACAACATGTGCTAGAAAGGGGCCATTACAGAATGTCGGAGTTCAGGGGTTAGAGATATTTCATGACTCTTATTGATTGGATATTGGAGTTAGGGTAAGAGGCATGATAATAAGGGAAAGTCTAAAATCTGACAAAACAAGGGAAAGGAGTGGGAATGGATGATTGGTATGCTTGAATGGATAAATTTGATACTCCAAGAAGAGTAAAGGAAATGTCGAAGTTGGGAGAAAATGCATGTTGGGAGGATAAAGTCTGAAACCTCAACGATTCACTTGCACTGAAATGTTTGAATACATACACCCCCAAACTTAGAAAATTTTGGGAACTTAGCTAGAATCGTGGGGATAGAGGGAGGACACATAGGTATTGTTTGACCAAGGGCAACATGGGAAATGGGAAATAGGCTTTTGGTCCACAAACATGAATTAGTTGAAAAAGAGATGTTACAATTTGCTCAGCTTTGTGCCTAGAATAGATCAATGTGCTTTCCAAAAATTGCTCAAGAACTTGGTATCTCTATTTGAAATGATAGTTTTTGAGGTTCCAAAGTGGATCTAGACATGCTGAAAATATAGGTGAGTTATTTCCAGAGTTGTTATAATTTTCTTGCAAGGAATAGAAATTGCCATCTTTGAAAATCTATTGACCACTACAAAAACACAATTACTACCATGCTTCGTTGTAGAATACCTTGAAAGGAAGTCCATTGAAGCAAATGTTCTTGTGTTCTTGGAACCAGAAAAATTATGTAAAACATTGTTTTTTGAGGATTATCTTGGCAATTGGACACAAGGTACATGACTTAATAGATTTGCTGACGTTTGAATTTAGGTGTTGCCAAAAGTACTTCTGCAACACTGTAGGTGTTTTCCCACTCAAAATTCTCTTGCAACTTTTGTTAAGGTGGGCCTCCTAATAGAATTTCTACCGTTTTGGCTCAACTGGAATGGACAAGTGCCCAAGCTGGTATAGGAATTGATCCTACAAGCAATATTTTTGAACTGGTTCACTACAAAGCAGCTTTTGATAGATTTCTACAAAATCCTTGTTAGAAGGATACAACTATGACCAGTCACTAACTTCATGTCCACAACCACCAAGATCAAAGAGAAGAGATTGAACTAGTAGACAAGTCAAATATTTTGCAACTAGATTGACTCTTCCTTTCTTAAGCTTGATGCTTAAGTGAAATTGGAGCAAAAACATTTTGATGCCACTCTTTTTGCAACTTGTGTTGTATCTGCAAGAACTGGATCAGCTTGTGATCTATGTGAATCGCAATATCATTGCTCAAAGATATAATGCTGCCTATATGTACATGCCTAAACAATGGCATAAAGTTGACAATCATATATTGGGTAGTTTTTGTTGGCGGCATATTGTATGTACGGGAATAATAAATAATTAAGTAATTAGGAAGTACTTTGTTTAGTGATGTAACTGAGGGTAGGTAGTTACGGGTGCGACGGTTGTCCTTCGCACCCCCTCCGTACCTTTATATACCATGTGATGTAACTTGCCATTATTACGATTGTGAATGGAATGGTATCTTTTCTGTTGGCTAGCAATTGATATACATTGTGTGACTTAATACATTATGAATGTGTTTATATGAATCTACGACATTGTTGTTCTTTGGAGGCATTGCGGAGAGAACTACCTTGGAAGCAGAGTTGGCAGAAGAGAGGTCGGAGAAGGATGCCTTGGGGGCACGGTTGGAAGAAGCTCGGGAGGAAAGGGCTATGTTGGAGAACCGTCTCGCTGGTGCCTTGGAGATGGTGGAGAAGAAGGATAAGGAAGTCCTGGAAGCCACGATGATGGTGAAAACGGCTATGGAGCGACAGATGGTTGCAGAGAGGGAACTGCAGTTGAGGACTGAGCAAGTCTACGAGTTATGGGCATACCTGGTAGCCACACCAGGAGCATTGGCACCATCCTCACCAAGGACGCTTCCTCAGCCTCATTCTCAGTCTTGATTTTTTTCTTTTGATCCTCCCGTTTTTGTTGTCAGTCGTCAGGAGACGACCTTGTTTTTTGGGGGGGATGATGTTGGCGGCATATTGTATGTACAGGAACAATAAATAATTAAGTAATTAGGAAGTACTTTGTTTAGTGATGTAACCGAGGGTAGGTAGTTACGGGTGCAACGGTTGTCCCTCACACCCCCTCGGTACCTTTATATACCATGTGATGTAACTTGCCATTATTACGATTATGAATGGAATGGTATCTTTTCTGTTGGCTAGCAATTGATATACATTGTGTACCTTAATATATAATGACTGTGTTTATCTTAAATCTATGGCATTACTGTTCTTTGTTATGTATTTTGTCTGCATGCATTAAACTGTTCGCCCAGAGGGCAAACAGTTTTTACTACTACAATAAATGTCTCAGGTATGTTTCCTACCAAATGACCACATTGAGTGAGAACTTCTGCAAATGCATATTTGAAATAAACTAACTTAAAAACCTTCTTCCAAATCTTATCTAGAATTTAACACTGCTGATTTATTTGTCCACAATAAAACTCAGAAACATATCATTTCAAAATCTAAGCCACCACGATTTCTCAGTTTCAGAATGGTAGATTTATATATCAGTTGAAACAGAAATATGATTACAAACATATAAATCTTTAGATGAACCACTCTAAATATTCCTTAGGACCTGAGTACATTCTGCTGCTTCAGATTCACATAAATTGCTGCAAACTGTTGATAATCAGATATTTCTGCATTCAGGCCCCAGCTACAGGTTTAGTGGCTTCTTCCAAATGGACAATGCTTCTGTATCACCTTGAAATTCTTCTTGGCTGCTCTAAAAAGGTTAAGTTCTTCCAGGGTTGTGTCTGGGCTGACCTGAAAATTGCTCCTCTCGGGTTTTCGTCCTAGGAAGCCTCTTGTGCATACGCAACAGAAATCAAAATTTGCATGTCTTCCAAATAATAGTGACCCTTATAAGCACATGTTTGCGCAAAGGTCATCTTAGAGGAAAATAACAGCTCAAAACAAAAACCAAGTTGGCCTCAAGAAAGGGACCTGCCAGAACAACATGTTGGCCTCAGAAGCCGACTTAACTAAATTATTAATAATTACATTTTATTTCTAATTTTAATTTATTATTTAAAACTTTATTTTTTTAAAAGAGTAGCCGACCTGCCCCTAATTGGGGACATCACAATATTTCGATGAATCAGACCCAATCTCAAGTGGTTGCTAAAGATATGGTTTGCATTTCAATTCTTTAGATGCTTTCTGTTGTACTACTGTCCAAATGAACCTTGCTTTGGTGCCACCTCTTGTACCTTGATTCAATGGCCTAGTCACATGTGAGAAACCAAGTACAAACCTCCAATAGAATTTTGCCAATGCAATAGGTTGTGGAGCTCTATGAGACTCTCTGGTTGTGGCCAATCTTACAGGACTTGAATCTTGGCCGAGTCCACATGCACTCCTTGTGCATCTACAATGTATCTTGGATATTTATCTCCTTGACAAATGAACTCATCTATGTTCACATATAGCTTGTGTTTTTGCATAGTGTCAAGAACTTGCTCAATATGGTGTAGGTGTTCATCCCAAATCTTATTGAAGACTAGGGTGTCATCGAGGTAAACAACAAATGAAGCAGAAAATGGCTGGAGGATATTGTTCATCATCCACAAGGATGTGGCTAGTGTTGGTTAAGCTAAAGGACATCACTAACCATTCGACCAAATCTTCTTTGACCTCAAAGGTTGTCTTCTAGATGTTTGCAGGGTCAAAATGAATCTTATGGTACCTAAACCTAAGATCAAACATGGTAAAGAACTTTTTTTGTGGAGTTGGTCCAAAAGTCCCCAATTATTGCTCAAAATTAAAAAAAAATGGCTCCAACTTGGCTACAATTTTATTGGCATGTAGAAATGAATTAAAATTAGATAGAGGGGCCTTTTTTTGTTATTTTGCCACAAAAATAATAATAAATCAATCTCTTTTTGAATTTGGACCCTTTCTTTAATTGTAAACATCTCTATAGTGCAAGGGCTAACCATCCTAGGGGATGTCCAACCGTACTGGCCCCCTCCCTTGTCTGGCCCCACATCACTAGTACATTTAGGGCACTTTTAAAAAAATGAGGATGGTTTGGGGACATCCTTGAGTTGTCCTCACATCCCCAAGACGTCCTCACTCGGAAAAGCCTAGGGAATACGTCCCTGGGGTACATAGTTAATTACACCAACCTTTTGTCTTGCTCTTGAAATTCTCCTTTGCTTCAAATTTGCAAGCAAAACCTTTAGGCTTCTCCAATGGAACAGATTTACAGGTCCATCGGGGTTTCAAACATAATTTGTAATGACTGCTTTCGGACAATTTTAGGAAAAAACCAATAATTTGTACATTTTTGTGATTTTCTTGAAATGAAACCCAGTAGCAAGTACACAATCTGATCCCAATTGTCAAGTTCTTAAATTGCTGATATCAATCCACATTTGTGATAAACAACATCAAATCTTGCTGATTTATGTTCTGACAAAGCCTAGAATATTAAAATAATCAGTTCAGCAATATGAAACCCTTAAAAATGATTTTATTTCAGTTGTAAATGCTAATCAGTTGTACAATGCTATTAAATAACACTAAATGCAATTTTGTATAATTTTTTTTACACTCACTATGAGCTGCCAGCAGATAAGGTTGAGTTTGGCAGCTGAGTATGAAGTGTATGGCTGCTGATATAATGCTGGTGGAGCAGTAAACTAGCACGTATAATGTTTTAAAGTGATGTGTCAGCTCCAAATTTATGCAAACCTGAGTTGTGTTATCCCTTAAAAATGGTGATTGATCAGCTGGTATGACCTTTGAACTGTATGGAAACCTTGGCTGGAAGGTGCAGCTGGATGGAAACATGCAATTTCACTGATAATAAATGCGGAATAGCAACTAATGTTGTTGGATCTTCCTTCAAAATGATGTCACCCCAAGAGATATGGCTGGAAACACATTCAAAATGCTCAAATCTGATTAATATCCTGCTAAAAATGGTGGTGCTTCACTCCAGTACGCTGGTTATTGATGGTGGTGGCTGAAATGATGTAAAGTAGCAGCTTAATAACTTAGGAATTAGAATGACAGATTTTACTCCTCCAAAGATAGTGCTCAGCTAGAATTTGCTGAAATTAGTATAATCTCCTTAAATCCAATAAATGTTGATGCCAAACAACTCATAACATTCTGAAAATTTATGTAGAAACCCTCCAATAGGATACGGCAACACTCTAGTGGCACTATAGCAGTGACATCTAACCCTCTAAAGGAACAATTTTCAACAAATCACAATATCAGCAACAAGCAAACTTGAAAAATGTCTTCATATCCTCAACAAATCAGCACGTTTGTGACCCTTGGATGGAATCACCTAAAATGGGAAACAAGGATTTTCATCATTGATCTCAAATGTGGAATCCAAGAGGGTTTTCATTTTCTTACCTCAAATAAACCAAGGGTTTTTGTCCTTGGATGTCAAAACTCAAATGCCAAAGCTCACAATGAAAATACCAAATGAAATCAAGATCCCACATGAGCCTGGGTGCCTTCGTTTTATACCTTTCCAGTTTGGGCTTTGACTAAAATTTCCTTTCACTTATTATTTATAAATATTGCTATTTTTTTTAACATTAAAAAATACTTAGCATTAGTATTTAAAAACACTTTATTTTGATAATATTATTTATGTTGCCCTTTGAACTAAAAATTATTTAGTCCAACATAAAACAATATCTAATTCATTTCCGTTGCTTTGCCCTTTAGCCTATGGGAAATGGGAATAGGATAGAGGTCTTCTCCGTGGCACTATTTCTGAAAGGGGACATGACATAACTAATACTTTGAAGCAAGATTTTTCTTTGAATTTTGGATTCCCAATTCAGACATCAATGTAAGAAATATGTTTGTATATTCTTGCATGATTTGATTCCAACTTTGGTGCCACTGAGAAAATTTGATATATTGGTTATCATAGTTTACTCCTCCAAATATAGTGCTCAATTAGAATTTGCTGAAATTGGTATAATCTCCTTAATTCCAATAAATGGTGATGCAGGACGTGAGGTTGCCGTGGTGGATGCATAGAGGGCTCGGGAGGAGCTGACCACCAGGTTGGAGGCAATAGTCGCGTGAGACTTAGTTCAGCGTACCCAGGAGTTGGATGCCGAGAGAGCAGCACGGGTGGCTATTGAGGACAAATTGGCTAGGGAGACCATATCAATTGAGTAGCAGTGGGTGGAAGCTGAGACTGAAAAACGTGTTTTGCAGACAAGTTTGGGTTAGGCACAGGAGGATTGTGATGGCCAAGGAAGCCATATTGGTGAAATCCGCACTTGAGCATTGGCTGGTAGCAGAAAAGGTTTTCAGGCGAGGACACAGCAAGTGTATAAGATCTGGGCCCGACTAGCGTCAGTAGTTCCTGCCATTCATCTCTATTTTGTATTAAGTCGTCGGAGTCGACTTCTTTTCTTGGGGGGGATGATGTTATCGGGAAAAAGTGTATAGTTAGTAATGTTAATTATCAATAGTTAGTTAGCCGACGGGTAGGTAGTTGGAGTCGCGACGGTTGGGTCGCACCCCTTCGGCAATCATATATTGTATCACCTCCGGGTGTTGTGGGATGTAATGTTAGTCGTGTCACATGTATTGTGAACGACGGATATAATATGAACATCCTTTGACATTAATGGAAAGCTTATTCTGGTACTTCTTTTATATTTGCATTGTACATTGCTGTTCAATTTCTATATTCTTCCTGTTCACCCAGTGAGGTAAACACATGGGACTTATGGAATGATCACCAAAGGACAGTTGGATGATATGCTTGAGCTCATGGTATTAGCCAGCAAGCCTCAAGAACTCAAACCTGAATGGGAAAATGCCATTGTCAAAGCCGTCGATGAAGTCATGCACATGGAGGAATAGTTAAAGTCTCTACCTAAGATCCCAATGACTGAGATAGAGGGCATAGTGACCAGATTCATTGAATACGCTAGAAGGGAAGGAGAGAAAGGAAATAGGATTCTAGAAGACAGTTTGTTATGATCCTACTTGGCAATTCATTTTCGCATTGGAGGATGCTTCCTCGATTTCTGTGTCAGCACATGCTATTTTCTCATTGGTTGATTCCATGATAATGTTTATCTAGATAGGGTTCCATTTGTATCAAACCCTAATTAGGGTTTAGGTGGCAAAATCTTGGCCCTTGATCTTCATTCGATCTCGGCCCTTCATTGTATTTGGGAGTGGTATATAAGCTCCACTCATTTCATTTGTAAGAGGTTAATAGAAAGTTGATTAGAGAATTAGTAAGCTAGAGAGATTTTAGATGATAGAGATAGAATTCAAGAGTGATAAGAGAAGGACTTGAAGAATTGTTGTTGTTTGGCTTTTGGATTAATAAAACATTGAAATCATGGTGTTTCTATTCAATCTTTGAAGCTTATTGCATGGTTTTTCATCTTCTCAAGTTAATTTTTGATTATTACTT
The DNA here is from genome assembly GCF_030272615.1 of Cryptomeria japonica. Taxonomy (NCBI): domain Eukaryota; kingdom Viridiplantae; phylum Streptophyta; class Pinopsida; order Cupressales; family Cupressaceae; genus Cryptomeria; species Cryptomeria japonica. Next base: position 27,044 of record NW_026729654.1, on the reverse strand, counting down.
TGAGTACTTAGATTGAATGATGGAATGTTATACTTGATGTATAGTGAAGCTCGTAATCCATACCACTAGCCTCTTATTGATTGTAAGTGCGCCTTGTGTGGTCAATTGGAATCATTTAAAGTGCTTAAGTTCAATTGTTGCTCAATCATGGTCATGCATCCAAGTGATGGTGTCTATGCTTAGTAACGATTTGAAAATCTCTAAATTTCCTTAGAAGATTGCACTAGTTTTGGTGGAGTTGCTCTTGTATGGCGATGCTAAGACTACTAGAGTTTCACTTGTGTCATTTTTCATCCATTCATTCCTAGGATAGCTTAGAACCTCTCAACCCTCATCTTTTGCTATTTTTTTGGTAAACATCTTGTAGTATTAGAAAAGAACTTCACAGCATATTATCCGTAAAGTACTTCAAGAGTCTCCTCTCAAGTTAAAAGGCCCCTTGATAAAACAACAATCACAACGACCACTCGTGCTTACCCACACGTCAAGACTTGACACTTATAAACCTTGGAGTTGTCATGAGTGATCCTTAAGCCAATCTTCAGCATTTGAGAATCTTTATTCAAGAGAGGATAAGATACATTTGAGTATTTTATTCTATGTTCGCATGTGCATAAAAAACACGTCAACAGAACCCTTCCTAGCATTGAAATATTGATAATGAAAGCAATAGATATTTCTGGCAATATGCTTTACCTTGAAATTCAACGCTCAGCAATCCTCTATTCACTATTGCTAGAGATGATCACTGTAGTGGTGCACTATTCATGCTATTGTAGCGAACCACTATTCACGTCACTATAGCAAATCACTATTCATGTTACTGTAGTGAATTACTATTCATGCCACTGTAGCAAATCACTATTCATTGTGCATGGTAGCCTTCACTGATTTGCAGACTCCAAATAAACCCCCAAACTGTATATTGCAACAGCGAGGAGATTGATAGCTAAGAGGGATTTTGTCCTCAAAGACCCAGGAACATTATCTCCTCCAAACTGAAGAAGTAATTTCTTCAATTAACCAAGCATGTTGAAAGAGCTCTCAACCCTTCTATTTATTCACTCTCCAAGGAAGTCGACCCAACTCACAAGCCATGTGGGATAATAGAAATCACTTTTTATTTTAATATTATAATCTCCTCATTAGGGCACCCATGTACCTTTTAAAAGAAAGGGCACATTTAATACTTCTAACACTTAACTTTATGGTCCCACTAAAGTTATTAAATAATGAGAAAGTTAAATATTTTAATTTAACTTTATAAAACTTTAGCGTTAAATAATAAATATCTCTAATTAGAAGTAAATTACCCAGTAGGTATTCAACTATCATCACCAACATTGTTGCCATTCAAGAATGCACTGAAAATGTTGAGTCACTGCCCTAGCCAGCTGACTTACTAAAAATAGTAAGTTCCCCAAAACTGCATCAAATCAACTCGGATTGCCCTGAAACTAGAAATGCCTTGGCCAAATAACCTCTAGATCTCTTCAACGTCCAAGTTAGCCCACGGGACCATGGAGAAATAGGCTAACAACATCATACAACATGTGCTAGAAAGGGGCCATTACAGAATGTCGGAGTTCAGGGGTTAGAGATATTTCATGACTCTTATTGATTGGATATTGGAGTTAGGGTAAGAGGCATGATAATAAGGGAAAGTCTAAAATCTGACAAAACAAGGGAAAGGAGTGGGAATGGATGATTGGTATGCTTGAATGGATAAATTTGATACTCCAAGAAGAGTAAAGGAAATGTCGAAGTTGGGAGAAAATGCATGTTGGGAGGATAAAGTCTGAAACCTCAACGATTCACTTGCACTGAAATGTTTGAATACATACACCCCCAAACTTAGAAAATTTTGGGAACTTAGCTAGAATCGTGGGGATAGAGGGAGGACACATAGGTATTGTTTGACCAAGGGCAACATGGGAAATGGGAAATAGGCTTTTGGTCCACAAACATGAATTAGTTGAAAAAGAGATGTTACAATTTGCTCAGCTTTGTGCCTAGAATAGATCAATGTGCTTTCCAAAAATTGCTCAAGAACTTGGTATCTCTATTTGAAATGATAGTTTTTGAGGTTCCAAAGTGGATCTAGACATGCTGAAAATATAGGTGAGTTATTTCCAGAGTTGTTATAATTTTCTTGCAAGGAATAGAAATTGCCATCTTTGAAAATCTATTGACCACTACAAAAACACAATTACTACCATGCTTCGTTGTAGAATACCTTGAAAGGAAGTCCATTGAAGCAAATGTTCTTGTGTTCTTGGAACCAGAAAAATTATGTAAAACATTGTTTTTTGAGGATTATCTTGGCAATTGGACACAAGGTACATGACTTAATAGATTTGCTGACGTTTGAATTTAGGTGTTGCCAAAAGTACTTCTGCAACACTGTAGGTGTTTTCCCACTCAAAATTCTCTTGCAACTTTTGTTAAGGTGGGCCTCCTAATAGAATTTCTACCGTTTTGGCTCAACTGGAATGGACAAGTGCCCAAGCTGGTATAGGAATTGATCCTACAAGCAATATTTTTGAACTGGTTCACTACAAAGCAGCTTTTGATAGATTTCTACAAAATCCTTGTTAGAAGGATACAACTATGACCAGTCACTAACTTCATGTCCACAACCACCAAGATCAAAGAGAAGAGATTGAACTAGTAGACAAGTCAAATATTTTGCAACTAGATTGACTCTTCCTTTCTTAAGCTTGATGCTTAAGTGAAATTGGAGCAAAAACATTTTGATGCCACTCTTTTTGCAACTTGTGTTGTATCTGCAAGAACTGGATCAGCTTGTGATCTATGTGAATCGCAATATCATTGCTCAAAGATATAATGCTGCCTATATGTACATGCCTAAACAATGGCATAAAGTTGACAATCATATATTGGGTAGTTTTTGTTGGCGGCATATTGTATGTACGGGAATAATAAATAATTAAGTAATTAGGAAGTACTTTGTTTAGTGATGTAACTGAGGGTAGGTAGTTACGGGTGCGACGGTTGTCCTTCGCACCCCCTCCGTACCTTTATATACCATGTGATGTAACTTGCCATTATTACGATTGTGAATGGAATGGTATCTTTTCTGTTGGCTAGCAATTGATATACATTGTGTGACTTAATACATTATGAATGTGTTTATATGAATCTACGACATTGTTGTTCTTTGGAGGCATTGCGGAGAGAACTACCTTGGAAGCAGAGTTGGCAGAAGAGAGGTCGGAGAAGGATGCCTTGGGGGCACGGTTGGAAGAAGCTCGGGAGGAAAGGGCTATGTTGGAGAACCGTCTCGCTGGTGCCTTGGAGATGGTGGAGAAGAAGGATAAGGAAGTCCTGGAAGCCACGATGATGGTGAAAACGGCTATGGAGCGACAGATGGTTGCAGAGAGGGAACTGCAGTTGAGGACTGAGCAAGTCTACGAGTTATGGGCATACCTGGTAGCCACACCAGGAGCATTGGCACCATCCTCACCAAGGACGCTTCCTCAGCCTCATTCTCAGTCTTGATTTTTTTCTTTTGATCCTCCCGTTTTTGTTGTCAGTCGTCAGGAGACGACCTTGTTTTTTGGGGGGGATGATGTTGGCGGCATATTGTATGTACAGGAACAATAAATAATTAAGTAATTAGGAAGTACTTTGTTTAGTGATGTAACCGAGGGTAGGTAGTTACGGGTGCAACGGTTGTCCCTCACACCCCCTCGGTACCTTTATATACCATGTGATGTAACTTGCCATTATTACGATTATGAATGGAATGGTATCTTTTCTGTTGGCTAGCAATTGATATACATTGTGTACCTTAATATATAATGACTGTGTTTATCTTAAATCTATGGCATTACTGTTCTTTGTTATGTATTTTGTCTGCATGCATTAAACTGTTCGCCCAGAGGGCAAACAGTTTTTACTACTACAATAAATGTCTCAGGTATGTTTCCTACCAAATGACCACATTGAGTGAGAACTTCTGCAAATGCATATTTGAAATAAACTAACTTAAAAACCTTCTTCCAAATCTTATCTAGAATTTAACACTGCTGATTTATTTGTCCACAATAAAACTCAGAAACATATCATTTCAAAATCTAAGCCACCACGATTTCTCAGTTTCAGAATGGTAGATTTATATATCAGTTGAAACAGAAATATGATTACAAACATATAAATCTTTAGATGAACCACTCTAAATATTCCTTAGGACCTGAGTACATTCTGCTGCTTCAGATTCACATAAATTGCTGCAAACTGTTGATAATCAGATATTTCTGCATTCAGGCCCCAGCTACAGGTTTAGTGGCTTCTTCCAAATGGACAATGCTTCTGTATCACCTTGAAATTCTTCTTGGCTGCTCTAAAAAGGTTAAGTTCTTCCAGGGTTGTGTCTGGGCTGACCTGAAAATTGCTCCTCTCGGGTTTTCGTCCTAGGAAGCCTCTTGTGCATACGCAACAGAAATCAAAATTTGCATGTCTTCCAAATAATAGTGACCCTTATAAGCACATGTTTGCGCAAAGGTCATCTTAGAGGAAAATAACAGCTCAAAACAAAAACCAAGTTGGCCTCAAGAAAGGGACCTGCCAGAACAACATGTTGGCCTCAGAAGCCGACTTAACTAAATTATTAATAATTACATTTTATTTCTAATTTTAATTTATTATTTAAAACTTTATTTTTTTAAAAGAGTAGCCGACCTGCCCCTAATTGGGGACATCACAATATTTCGATGAATCAGACCCAATCTCAAGTGGTTGCTAAAGATATGGTTTGCATTTCAATTCTTTAGATGCTTTCTGTTGTACTACTGTCCAAATGAACCTTGCTTTGGTGCCACCTCTTGTACCTTGATTCAATGGCCTAGTCACATGTGAGAAACCAAGTACAAACCTCCAATAGAATTTTGCCAATGCAATAGGTTGTGGAGCTCTATGAGACTCTCTGGTTGTGGCCAATCTTACAGGACTTGAATCTTGGCCGAGTCCACATGCACTCCTTGTGCATCTACAATGTATCTTGGATATTTATCTCCTTGACAAATGAACTCATCTATGTTCACATATAGCTTGTGTTTTTGCATAGTGTCAAGAACTTGCTCAATATGGTGTAGGTGTTCATCCCAAATCTTATTGAAGACTAGGGTGTCATCGAGGTAAACAACAAATGAAGCAGAAAATGGCTGGAGGATATTGTTCATCATCCACAAGGATGTGGCTAGTGTTGGTTAAGCTAAAGGACATCACTAACCATTCGACCAAATCTTCTTTGACCTCAAAGGTTGTCTTCTAGATGTTTGCAGGGTCAAAATGAATCTTATGGTACCTAAACCTAAGATCAAACATGGTAAAGAACTTTTTTTGTGGAGTTGGTCCAAAAGTCCCCAATTATTGCTCAAAATTAAAAAAAAATGGCTCCAACTTGGCTACAATTTTATTGGCATGTAGAAATGAATTAAAATTAGATAGAGGGGCCTTTTTTTGTTATTTTGCCACAAAAATAATAATAAATCAATCTCTTTTTGAATTTGGACCCTTTCTTTAATTGTAAACATCTCTATAGTGCAAGGGCTAACCATCCTAGGGGATGTCCAACCGTACTGGCCCCCTCCCTTGTCTGGCCCCACATCACTAGTACATTTAGGGCACTTTTAAAAAAATGAGGATGGTTTGGGGACATCCTTGAGTTGTCCTCACATCCCCAAGACGTCCTCACTCGGAAAAGCCTAGGGAATACGTCCCTGGGGTACATAGTTAATTACACCAACCTTTTGTCTTGCTCTTGAAATTCTCCTTTGCTTCAAATTTGCAAGCAAAACCTTTAGGCTTCTCCAATGGAACAGATTTACAGGTCCATCGGGGTTTCAAACATAATTTGTAATGACTGCTTTCGGACAATTTTAGGAAAAAACCAATAATTTGTACATTTTTGTGATTTTCTTGAAATGAAACCCAGTAGCAAGTACACAATCTGATCCCAATTGTCAAGTTCTTAAATTGCTGATATCAATCCACATTTGTGATAAACAACATCAAATCTTGCTGATTTATGTTCTGACAAAGCCTAGAATATTAAAATAATCAGTTCAGCAATATGAAACCCTTAAAAATGATTTTATTTCAGTTGTAAATGCTAATCAGTTGTACAATGCTATTAAATAACACTAAATGCAATTTTGTATAATTTTTTTTACACTCACTATGAGCTGCCAGCAGATAAGGTTGAGTTTGGCAGCTGAGTATGAAGTGTATGGCTGCTGATATAATGCTGGTGGAGCAGTAAACTAGCACGTATAATGTTTTAAAGTGATGTGTCAGCTCCAAATTTATGCAAACCTGAGTTGTGTTATCCCTTAAAAATGGTGATTGATCAGCTGGTATGACCTTTGAACTGTATGGAAACCTTGGCTGGAAGGTGCAGCTGGATGGAAACATGCAATTTCACTGATAATAAATGCGGAATAGCAACTAATGTTGTTGGATCTTCCTTCAAAATGATGTCACCCCAAGAGATATGGCTGGAAACACATTCAAAATGCTCAAATCTGATTAATATCCTGCTAAAAATGGTGGTGCTTCACTCCAGTACGCTGGTTATTGATGGTGGTGGCTGAAATGATGTAAAGTAGCAGCTTAATAACTTAGGAATTAGAATGACAGATTTTACTCCTCCAAAGATAGTGCTCAGCTAGAATTTGCTGAAATTAGTATAATCTCCTTAAATCCAATAAATGTTGATGCCAAACAACTCATAACATTCTGAAAATTTATGTAGAAACCCTCCAATAGGATACGGCAACACTCTAGTGGCACTATAGCAGTGACATCTAACCCTCTAAAGGAACAATTTTCAACAAATCACAATATCAGCAACAAGCAAACTTGAAAAATGTCTTCATATCCTCAACAAATCAGCACGTTTGTGACCCTTGGATGGAATCACCTAAAATGGGAAACAAGGATTTTCATCATTGATCTCAAATGTGGAATCCAAGAGGGTTTTCATTTTCTTACCTCAAATAAACCAAGGGTTTTTGTCCTTGGATGTCAAAACTCAAATGCCAAAGCTCACAATGAAAATACCAAATGAAATCAAGATCCCACATGAGCCTGGGTGCCTTCGTTTTATACCTTTCCAGTTTGGGCTTTGACTAAAATTTCCTTTCACTTATTATTTATAAATATTGCTATTTTTTTTAACATTAAAAAATACTTAGCATTAGTATTTAAAAACACTTTATTTTGATAATATTATTTATGTTGCCCTTTGAACTAAAAATTATTTAGTCCAACATAAAACAATATCTAATTCATTTCCGTTGCTTTGCCCTTTAGCCTATGGGAAATGGGAATAGGATAGAGGTCTTCTCCGTGGCACTATTTCTGAAAGGGGACATGACATAACTAATACTTTGAAGCAAGATTTTTCTTTGAATTTTGGATTCCCAATTCAGACATCAATGTAAGAAATATGTTTGTATATTCTTGCATGATTTGATTCCAACTTTGGTGCCACTGAGAAAATTTGATATATTGGTTATCATAGTTTACTCCTCCAAATATAGTGCTCAATTAGAATTTGCTGAAATTGGTATAATCTCCTTAATTCCAATAAATGGTGATGCAGGACGTGAGGTTGCCGTGGTGGATGCATAGAGGGCTCGGGAGGAGCTGACCACCAGGTTGGAGGCAATAGTCGCGTGAGACTTAGTTCAGCGTACCCAGGAGTTGGATGCCGAGAGAGCAGCACGGGTGGCTATTGAGGACAAATTGGCTAGGGAGACCATATCAATTGAGTAGCAGTGGGTGGAAGCTGAGACTGAAAAACGTGTTTTGCAGACAAGTTTGGGTTAGGCACAGGAGGATTGTGATGGCCAAGGAAGCCATATTGGTGAAATCCGCACTTGAGCATTGGCTGGTAGCAGAAAAGGTTTTCAGGCGAGGACACAGCAAGTGTATAAGATCTGGGCCCGACTAGCGTCAGTAGTTCCTGCCATTCATCTCTATTTTGTATTAAGTCGTCGGAGTCGACTTCTTTTCTTGGGGGGGATGATGTTATCGGGAAAAAGTGTATAGTTAGTAATGTTAATTATCAATAGTTAGTTAGCCGACGGGTAGGTAGTTGGAGTCGCGACGGTTGGGTCGCACCCCTTCGGCAATCATATATTGTATCACCTCCGGGTGTTGTGGGATGTAATGTTAGTCGTGTCACATGTATTGTGAACGACGGATATAATATGAACATCCTTTGACATTAATGGAAAGCTTATTCTGGTACTTCTTTTATATTTGCATTGTACATTGCTGTTCAATTTCTATATTCTTCCTGTTCACCCAGTGAGGTAAACACATGGGACTTATGGAATGATCACCAAAGGACAGTTGGATGATATGCTTGAGCTCATGGTATTAGCCAGCAAGCCTCAAGAACTCAAACCTGAATGGGAAAATGCCATTGTCAAAGCCGTCGATGAAGTCATGCACATGGAGGAATAGTTAAAGTCTCTACCTAAGATCCCAATGACTGAGATAGAGGGCATAGTGACCAGATTCATTGAATACGCTAGAAGGGAAGGAGAGAAAGGAAATAGGATTCTAGAAGACAGTTTGTTATGATCCTACTTGGCAATTCATTTTCGCATTGGAGGATGCTTCCTCGATTTCTGTGTCAGCACATGCTATTTTCTCATTGGTTGATTCCATGATAATGTTTATCTAGATAGGGTTCCATTTGTATCAAACCCTAATTAGGGTTTAGGTGGCAAAATCTTGGCCCTTGATCTTCATTCGATCTCGGCCCTTCATTGTATTTGGGAGTGGTATATAAGCTCCACTCATTTCATTTGTAAGAGGTTAATAGAAAGTTGATTAGAGAATTAGTAAGCTAGAGAGATTTTAGATGATAGAGATAGAATTCAAGAGTGATAAGAGAAGGACTTGAAGAATTGTTGTTGTTTGGCTTTTGGATTAATAAAACATTGAAATCATGGTGTTTCTATTCAATCTTTGAAGCTTATTGCATGGTTTTTCATCTTCTCAAGTTAATTTTTGATTATTACTTTGAGTACTTAGATTGAATGATGGAATGTTATACTTGATGTATAGTGAAGCTCGTAATCCATACCACTAGCCTCTTATTGATTGTAAGTGCGCCTTGTGTGGTCAATTGGAATCATTTAAAGTGCTTAAGTTCAATTGTTGCTCAATCATGGTCATGCATCCAAGTGATGGTGTCTATGCTTAGTAACGATTTGAAAATCTCTAAATTTCCTTAGAAGATTGCACTAGTTTTGGTGGAGTTGCTCTTGTATGGCGATGCTAAGACTACTAGAGTTTCACTTGTGTCATTTTTCATCCATTCATTCCTAGGATAGCTTAGAACCTCTCAACCCTCATCTTTTGCTATTTTTTTGGTAAACATCTTGTAGTATTAGAAAAGAACTTCACAGCATATTATCCGTAAAGTACTTCAAGAGTCTCCTCTCAAGTTAAAAGGCCCCTTGATAAAACAACAATCACAACGACCACTCGTGCTTACCCACACGTCAAGACTTGACACTTATAAACCTTGGAGTTGTCATGAGTGATCCTTAAGCCAATCTTCAGCATTTGAGAATCTTTATTCAAGAGAGGATAAGATACATTTGAGTATTTTATTCTATGTTCGCATGTGCATAAAAAACACGTCAACAGAACCCTTCCTAGCATTGAAATATTGATAATGAAAGCAATAGATATTTCTGGCAATATGCTTTACCTTGAAATTCAACGCTCAGCAATCCTCTATTCACTATTGCTAGAGATGATCACTGTAGTGGTGCACTATTCATGCTATTGTAGCGAACCACTATTCACGTCACTATAGCAAATCACTATTCATGTTACTGTAGTGAATTACTATTCATGCCACTGTAGCAAATCACTATTCATTGTGCATGGTAGCCTTCACTGATTTGCAGACTCCAAATAAACCCCCAAACTGTATATTGCAACAGCGAGGAGATTGATAGCTAAGAGGGATTTTGTCCTCAAAGACCCAGGAACATTATCTCCTCCAAACTGAAGAAGTAATTTCTTCAATTAACCAAGCATGTTGAAAGAGCTCTCAACCCTTCTATTTATTCACTCTCCAAGGAAGTCGACCCAACTCACAAGCAATGTGGGATAATAGAAATCACTTTTTATTTTAATATTATAATCTCCTCATTAGGGCACCCATGTACCTTTTAAAAGAAAGGGCACATTTAATACTTCTAACACTTAACTTTATGGTCCCACTAAAGTTATTAAATAATGAGAAAGTTAAATATTTTAATTTAACTTTATAAAACTTTAGCGTTAAATAATAAATATCTCTAATTAGAAGTAAATTACCCAGTAGGTATTCAACTATCATCACCAACATTGTTGCCATTCAAGAATGCACTGAAAATGTTGAGTCACTGCCCTAGCCAGCTGACTTACTAAAAATAGTAAGTTCCCCAAAACTGCATCAAATCAACTCGGATTGCCCTGAAACTAGAAATGCCTTGGCCAAATAACCTCTAGATCTCTTCAACGTCCAAGTTAGCCCACGGGACCATGGAGAAATAGGCTAACAACATCATACAACATGTGCTAGAAAGGGGCCATTACAGAATGTCGGAGTTCAGGGGTTAGAGATATTTCATGACTCTTATTGATTGGATATTGGAGTTAGGGTAAGAGGCATGATAATAAGGGAAAGTCTAAAATCTGACAAAACAAGGGAAAGGAGTGGGAATGGATGATTGGTATGCTTGAATGGATAAATTTGATACTCCAAGAAGAGTAAAGGAAATGTCGAAGTTGGGAGAAAATGCATGTTGGGAGGATAAAGTCTGAAACCTCAACGATTCACTTGCACTGAAATGTTTGAATACATACACCCCCAAACTTAGAAAATTTTGGGAACTTAGCTAGAATCGTGGGGATAGAGGGAGGACACATAGGTATTGTTTGACCAAGGGCAACATGGGAAATGGGAAATAGGCTTTTGGTCCACAAACATGAATTAGTTGAAAAAGAGATGTTACAATTTGCTCAGCTTTGTGCCTAGAATAGATCAATGTGCTTTCCAAAAATTGCTCAAGAACTTGGTATCTCTATTTGAAATGATAGTTTTTGAGGTTCCAAAGTGGATCTAGACATGCTGAAAATATAGGTGAGTTATTTCCAGAGTTGTTATAATTTTCTTGCAAGGAATAGAAATTGCCATCTTTGAAAATCTATTGACCACTACAAAAACACAATTACTACCATGCTTCGTTGTAGAATACCTTGAAAGGAAGTCCATTGAAGCAAATGTTCTTGTGTTCTTGGAACCAGAAAAATTATGTAAAACATTGTTTTTTGAGGATTATCTTGGCAATTGGACACAAGGTACATGACTTAATAGATTTGCTGACGTTTGAATTTAGGTGTTGCCAAAAGTACTTCTGCAACACTGTAGGTGTTTTCCCACTCAAAATTCTCTTGCAACTTTTGTTAAGGTGGGCCTCCTAATAGAATTTCTACCGTTTTGGCTCAACTGGAATGGACAAGTGCCCAAGCTGGTATAGGAATTGATCCTACAAGCAATATTTTTGAACTGGTTCACTACAAAGCAGCTTTTGATAGATTTCTACAAAATCCTTGTTAGAAGGATACAACTATGACCAGTCACTAACTTCATGTCCACAACCACCAAGATCAAAGAGAAGAGATTGAACTAGTAGACAAGTCAAATATTTTGCAACTAGATTGACTCTTCCTTTCTTAAGCTTGATGCTTAAGTGAAATTGGAGCAAAAACATTTTGATGCCACTCTTTTTGCAACTTGTGTTGTATCTGCAAGAACTGGATCAGCTTGTGATCTATGTGAATCGCAATATCATTGCTCAAAGATATAATGCTGCCTATATGTACATGCCTAAACAATGGCATAAAGTTGACAATCATATATTGGGTAGTTTTTGTTGGCGGCATATTGTATGTACGGGAATAATAAATAATTAAGTAATTAGGAAGTACTTTGTTTAGTGATGTAACTGAGGGTAGGTAGTTACGGGTGCGACGGTTGTCCTTCGCACCCCCTCCGTACCTTTATATACCATGTGATGTAACTTGCCATTATTACGATTGTGAATGGAATGGTATCTTTTCTGTTGGCTAGCAATTGATATACATTGTGTGACTTAATACATTATGAATGTGTTTATATGAATCTACGACATTGTTGTTCTTTGGAGGCATTGCGGAGAGAACTACCTTGGAAGCAGAGTTGGCAGAAGAGAGGTCGGAGAAGGATGCCTTGGGGGCACGGTTGGAAGAAGCTCGGGAGGAAAGGGCTATGTTGGAGAACCGTCTCGCTGGTGCCTTGGAGATGGTGGAGAAGAAGGATAAGGAAGTCCTGGAAGCCACGATGATGGTGAAAACGGCTATGGAGCGACAGATGGTTGCAGAGAGGGAACTGCAGTTGAGGACTGAGCAAGTCTACGAGTTATGGGCATACCTGGTAGCCACACCAGGAGCATTGGCACCATCCTCACCAAGGACGCTTCCTCAGCCTCATTCTCAGTCTTGATTTTTTTCTTTTGATCCTCCCGTTTTTGTTGTCAGTCGTCAGGAGACGACCTTGTTTTTTGGGGGGGATGATGTTGGCGGCATATTGTATGTACAGGAACAATAAATAATTAAGTAATTAGGAAGTACTTTGTTTAGTGATGTAACCGAGGGTAGGTAGTTACGGGTGCAACGGTTGTCCCTCACACCCCCTCGGTACCTTTATATACCATGTGATGTAACTTGCCATTATTACGATTATGAATGGAATGGTATCTTTTCTGTTGGCTAGCAATTGATATACATTGTGTACCTTAATATATAATGACTGTGTTTATCTTAAATCTATGGCATTACTGTTCTTTGTTATGTATTTTGTCTGCATGCATTAAACTGTTCGCCCAGAGGGCAAACAGTTTTTACTACTACAATAAATGTCTCAGGTATGTTTCCTACCAAATGACCACATTGAGTGAGAACTTCTGCAAATGCATATTTGAAATAAACTAACTTAAAAACCTTCTTCCAAATCTTATCTAGAATTTAACACTGCTGATTTATTTGTCCACAATAAAACTCAGAAACATATCATTTCAAAATCTAAGCCACCACGATTTCTCAGTTTCAGAATGGTAGATTTATATATCAGTTGAAACAGAAATATGATTACAAACATATAAATCTTTAGATGAACCACTCTAAATATTCCTTAGGACCTGAGTACATTCTGCTGCTTCAGATTCACATAAATTGCTGCAAACTGTTGATAATCAGATATTTCTGCATTCAGGCCCCAGCTACAGGTTTAGTGGCTTCTTCCAAATGGACAATGCTTCTGTATCACCTTGAAATTCTTCTTGGCTGCTCTAAAAAGGTTAAGTTCTTCCAGGGTTGTGTCTGGGCTGACCTGAAAATTGCTCCTCTCGGGTTTTCGTCCTAGGAAGCCTCTTGTGCATACGCAACAGAAATCAAAATTTGCATGTCTTCCAAATAATAGTGACCCTTATAAGCACATGTTTGCGCAAAGGTCATCTTAGAGGAAAATAACAGCTCAAAACAAAAACCAAGTTGGCCTCAAGAAAGGGACCTGCCAGAACAACATGTTGGCCTCAGAAGCCGACTTAACTAAATTATTAATAATTACATTTTATTTCTAATTTTAATTTATTATTTAAAACTTTATTTTTTTAAAAGAGTAGCCGACCTGCCCCTAATTGGGGACATCACAATATTTCGATGAATCAGACCCAATCTCAAGTGGTTGCTAAAGATATGGTTTGCATTTCAATTCTTTAGATGCTTTCTGTTGTACTACTGTCCAAATGAACCTTGCTTTGGTGCCACCTCTTGTACCTTGATTCAATGGCCTAGTCACATGTGAGAAACCAAGTACAAACCTCCAATAGAATTTTGCCAATGCAATAGGTTGTGGAGCTCTATGAGACTCTCTGGTTGTGGCCAATCTTACAGGACTTGAATCTTGGCCGAGTCCACATGCACTCCTTGTGCATCTACAATGTATCTTGGATATTTATCTCCTTGACAAATGAACTCATCTATGTTCTCATATAGCTTGTGTTTTTGCATAGTGTCAAGAACTTGCTCAATATGGTGTAGGTGTTCATCCCAAATCTTATTGAAGACTAGGGTGTCATCGAGGTAAACAACAAATGAAGCAGAAAATGGCTGGAGGATATTGTTCATCATCCACAAGGATGTGGCTAGTGTTGGTTAAGCTAAAGGACATCACTAACCATTCGACCAAATCTTCTTTGACCTCAAAGGTTGTCTTCTAGATGTTTGCAGGGTCAAAATGAATCTTATGGTACCTAAACCTAAGATCAAACATGGTAAAGAACTTTTTTTGTGGAGTTGGTCCAAAAGTCCCCAATTATTGCTCAAAATTAAAAAAAAATGGCTCCAACTTGGCTACAATTTTATTGGCATGTAGAAATGAATTAAAATTAGATAGAGGGGCCTTTTTTTGTTATTTTGCCACAAAAATAATAATAAATCAATCTCTTTTTGAATTTGGACCCTTTCTTTAATTGTAAACATCTCTATAGTGCAAGGGCTAACCATCCTAGGGGATGTCCAACCGTACTGGCCCCCTCCCTTGTCTGGCCCCACATCACTAGTACATTTAGGGCACTTTTAAAAAAATGAGGATGGTTTGGGGACATCCTTGAGTTGTCCTCACATCCCCAAGACGTCCTCACTCGGAAAAGCCTAGGGAATACGTCCCTGGGGTACATAGTTAATTACACCAACCTTTTGTCTTGCTCTTGAAATTCTCCTTTGCTTCAAATTTGCAAGCAAAACCTTTAGGCTTCTCCAATGGAACAGATTTACAGGTCCATCGGGGTTTCAAACATAATTTGTAATGACTGCTTTCGGACAATTTTAGGAAAAAACCAATAATTTGTACATTTTTGTGATTTTCTTGAAATGAAACCCAGTAGCAAGTACACAATCTGATCCCAATTGTCAAGTTCTTAAATTGCTGATATCAATCCACATTTGTGATAAACAACATCAAATCTTGCTGATTTATGTTCTGACAAAGCCTAGAATATTAAAATAATCAGTTCAGCAATATGAAACCCTTAAAAATGATTTTATTTCAGTTGTAAATGCTAATCAGTTGTACAATGCTATTAAATAACACTAAATGCAATTTTGTATAATTTTTTTTACACTCACTATGAGCTGCCAGCAGATAAGGTTGAGTTTGGCAGCTGAGTATGAAGTGTATGGCTGCTGATATAATGCTGGTGGAGCAGTAAACTAGCACGTATAATGTTTTAAAGTGATGTGTCAGCTCCAAATTTATGCAAACCTGAGTTGTGTTATCCCTTAAAAATGGTGATTGATCAGCTGGTATGACCTTTGAACTGTATGGAAACCTTGGCTGGAAGGTGCAGCTGGATGGAAACATGCAATTTCACTGATAATAAATGCGGAATAGCAACTAATGTTGTTGGATCTTCCTTCAAAATGATGTCACCCCAAGAGATATGGCTGGAAACACATTCAAAATGCTCAAATCTGATTAATATCCTGCTAAAAATGGTGGTGCTTCACTCCAGTACGCTGGTTATTGATGGTGGTGGCTGAAATGATGTAAAGTAGCAGCTTAATAACTTAGGAATTAGAATGACAGATTTTACTCCTCCAAAGATAGTGCTCAGCTAGAATTTGCTGAAATTAGTATAATCTCCTTAAATCCAATAAATGTTGATGCCAAACAACTCATAACATTCTGAAAATTTATGTAGAAACCCTCCAATAGGATACGGCAACACTCTAGTGGCACTATAGCAGTGACATCTAACCCTCTAAAGGAACAATTTTCAACAAATCACAATATCAGCAACAAGCAAACTTGAAAAATGTCTTCATATCCTCAACAAATCAGCACGTTTGTGACCCTTGGATGGAATCACCTAAAATGGGAAACAAGGATTTTCATCATTGATCTCAAATGTGGAATCCAAGAGGGTTTTCATTTTCTTACCTCAAATAAACCAAGGGTTTTTGTCCTTGGATGTCAAAACTCAAATGCCAAAGCTCACAATGAAAATACCAAATGAAATCAAGATCCCACATGAGCCTGGGTGCCTTCGTTTTATACCTTTCCAGTTTGGGCTTTGACTAAAATTTCCTTTCACTTATTATTTATAAATATTGCTATTTTTTTTAACATTAAAAAATACTTAGCATTAGTATTTAAAAACACTTTATTTTGATAATATTATTTATGTTGCCCTTTGAACTAAAAATTATTTAGTCCAACATAAAACAATATCTAATTCATTTCCGTTGCTTTGCCCTTTAGCCTATGGGAAATGGGAATAGGATAGAGGTCTTCTCCGTGGCACTATTTCTGAAAGGGGACATGACATAACTAATACTTTGAAGCAAGATTTTTCTTTGAATTTTGGATTCCCAATTCAGACATCAATGTAAGAAATATGTTTGTATATTCTTGCATGATTTGATTCCAACTTTGGTGCCACTGAGAAAATTTGATATATTGGTTATCATAGTTTACTCCTCCAAATATAGTGCTCAATTAGAATTTGCTGAAATTGGTATAATCTCCTTAATTCCAATAAATGGTGATGCAGGACGTGAGGTTGCCGTGGTGGATGCATAGAGGGCTCGGGAGGAGCTGACCACCAGGTTGGAGGCAATAGTCGCGTGAGACTTAGTTCAGCGTACCCAGGAGTTGGATGCCGAGAGAGCAGCACGGGTGGCTATTGAGGACAAATTGGCTAGGGAGACCATATCAATTGAGTAGCAGTGGGTGGAAGCTGAGACTGAAAAACGTGTTTTGCAGACAAGTTTGGGTTAGGCACAGGAGGATTGTGATGGCCAAGGAAGCCATATTGGTGAAATCCGCACTTGAGCATTGGCTGGTAGCAGAAAAGGTTTTCAGGCGAGGACACAGCAAGTGTATAAGATCTGGGCCCGACTAGCGTCAGTAGTTCCTGCCATTCATCTCTATTTTGTATTAAGTCGTCGGAGTCGACTTCTTTTCTTGGGGGGGATGATGTTATCGGGAAAAAGTGTATAGTTAGTAATGTTAATTATCAATAGTTAGTTAGCCGACGGGTAGGTAGTTGGAGTCGCGACGGTTGGGTCGCACCCCTTCGGCAATCATATATTGTATCACCTCCGGGTGTTGTGGGATGTAATGTTAGTCGTGTCACATGTATTGTGAACGACGGATATAATATGAACATCCTTTGACATTAATGGAAAGCTTATTCTGGTACTTCTTTTATATTTGCATTGTACATTGCTGTTCAATTTCTATATTCTTCCTGTTCACCCAGTGAGGTAAACACATGGGACTTATGGAATGATCACCAAAGGACAGTTGGATGATATGCTTGAGCTCATGGTATTAGCCAGCAAGCCTCAAGAACTCAAACCTGAATGGGAAAATGCCATTGTCAAAGCCGTCGATGAAGTCATGCACATGGAGGAATAGTTAAAGTCTCTACCTAAGATCCCAATGACTGAGATAGAGGGCATAGTGACCAGATTCATTGAATACGCTAGAAGGGAAGGAGAGAAAGGAAATAGGATTCTAGAAGACAGTTTGTTATGATCCTACTTGGCAATTCATTTTCGCATTGGAGGATGCTTCCTCGATTTCTGTGTCAGCACATGCTATTTTCTCATTGGTTGATTCCATGATAATGTTTATCTAGATAGGGTTCCATTTGTATCAAACCCTAATTAGGGTTTAGGTGGCAAAATCTTGGCCCTTGATCTTCATTCGATCTCGGCCCTTCATTGTATTTGGGAGTGGTATATAAGCTCCACTCATTTCATTTGTAAGAGGTTAATAGAAAGTTGATTAGAGAATTAGTAAGCTAGAGAGATTTTAGATGATAGAGATAGAATTCAAGAGTGATAAGAGAAGGACTTGAAGAATTGTTGTTGTTTGGCTTTTGGATTAATAAAACATTGAAATCATGGTGTTTCTATTCAATCTTTGAAGCTTATTGCATGGTTTTTCATCTTCTCAAGTTAATTTTTGATTATTACTTTGAGTACTTAGATTGAATGATGGAATGTTATACTTGATGTATAGTGAAGCTCGTAATCCATACCACTAGCCTCTTATTGATTGTAAGTGCGCCTTGTGTGGTCAATTGGAATCATTTAAAGTGCTTAAGTTCAATTGTTGCTCAATCATGGTCATGCATCCAAGTGATGGTGTCTATGCTTAGTAACGATTTGAAAATCTCTAAATTTCCTTAGAAGATTGCACTAGTTTTGGTGGAGTTGCTCTTGTATGGCGATGCTAAGACTACTAGAGTTTCACTTGTGTCATTTTTCATCCATTCATTCCTAGGATAGCTTAGAACCTCTCAACCCTCATCTTTTGCTATTTTTTTGGTAAACATCTTGTAGTATTAGAAAAGAACTTCACAGCATATTATCCGTAAAGTACTTCAAGAGTCTCCTCTCAAGTTAAAAGGCCCCTTGATAAAACAACAATCACAACGACCACTCGTGCTTACCCACACGTCAAGACTTGACACTTATAAACCTTGGAGTTGTCATGAGTGATCCTTAAGCCAATCTTCAGCATTTGAGAATCTTTATTCAAGAGAGGATAAGATACATTTGAGTATTTTATTCTATGTTCGCATGTGCATAAAAAACACGTCAACAGAACCCTTCCTAGCATTGAAATATTGATAATGAAAGCAATAGATATTTCTGGCAATATGCTTTACCTTGAAATTCAACGCTCAGCAATCCTCTATTCACTATTGCTAGAGATGATCACTGTAGTGGTGCACTATTCATGCTATTGTAGCGAACCACTATTCACGTCACTATAGCAAATCACTATTCATGTTACTGTAGTGAATTACTATTCATGCCACTGTAGCAAATCACTATTCATTGTGCATGGTAGCCTTCACTGATTTGCAGACTCCAAATAAACCCCCAAACTGTATATTGCAACAGCGAGGAGATTGATAGCTAAGAGGGATTTTGTCCTCAAAGACCCAGGAACATTATCTCCTCCAAACTGAAGAAGTAATTTCTTCAATTAACCAAGCATGTTGAAAGAGCTCTCAACCCTTCTATTTATTCACTCTCCAAGGAAGTCGACCCAACTCACAAGCAATGTGGGATAATAGAAATCACTTTTTATTTTAATATTATAATCTCCTCATTAGGGCACCCATGTACCTTTTAAAAGAAAGGGCACATTTAATACTTCTAACACTTAACTTTATGGTCCCACTAAAGTTATTAAATAATGAGAAAGTTAAATATTTTAATTTAACTTTATAAAACTTTAGCGTTAAATAATAAATATCTCTAATTAGAAGTAAATTACCCAGTAGGTATTCAACTATCATCACCAACATTGTTGCCATTCAAGAATGCACTGAAAATGTTGAGTCACTGCCCTAGCCAGCTGACTTACTAAAAATAGTAAGTTCCCCAAAACTGCATCAAATCAACTCGGATTGCCCTGAAACTAGAAATGCCTTGGCCAAATAACCTCTAGATCTCTTCAACGTCCAAGTTAGCCCACGGGACCA
This sequence comes from Cryptomeria japonica, assembly GCF_030272615.1. Classification (NCBI taxonomy): domain Eukaryota; kingdom Viridiplantae; phylum Streptophyta; class Pinopsida; order Cupressales; family Cupressaceae; genus Cryptomeria; species Cryptomeria japonica. Next base: position 7,395 of record NW_026729654.1, on the reverse strand, counting down.
TGGAGAAATAGGCTAACAACATCATACAACATGTGCTAGAAAGGGGCCATTACAGAATGTCGGAGTTCAGGGGTTAGAGATATTTCATGACTCTTATTGATTGGATATTGGAGTTAGGGTAAGAGGCATGATAATAAGGGAAAGTCTAAAATCTGACAAAACAAGGGAAAGGAGTGGGAATGGATGATTGGTATGCTTGAATGGATAAATTTGATACTCCAAGAAGAGTAAAGGAAATGTCGAAGTTGGGAGAAAATGCATGTTGGGAGGATAAAGTCTGAAACCTCAACGATTCACTTGCACTGAAATGTTTGAATACATACACCCCCAAACTTAGAAAATTTTGGGAACTTAGCTAGAATCGTGGGGATAGAGGGAGGACACATAGGTATTGTTTGACCAAGGGCAACATGGGAAATGGGAAATAGGCTTTTGGTCCACAAACATGAATTAGTTGAAAAAGAGATGTTACAATTTGCTCAGCTTTGTGCCTAGAATAGATCAATGTGCTTTCCAAAAATTGCTCAAGAACTTGGTATCTCTATTTGAAATGATAGTTTTTGAGGTTCCAAAGTGGATCTAGACATGCTGAAAATATAGGTGAGTTATTTCCAGAGTTGTTATAATTTTCTTGCAAGGAATAGAAATTGCCATCTTTGAAAATCTATTGACCACTACAAAAACACAATTACTACCATGCTTCGTTGTAGAATACCTTGAAAGGAAGTCCATTGAAGCAAATGTTCTTGTGTTCTTGGAACCAGAAAAATTATGTAAAACATTGTTTTTTGAGGATTATCTTGGCAATTGGACACAAGGTACATGACTTAATAGATTTGCTGACGTTTGAATTTAGGTGTTGCCAAAAGTACTTCTGCAACACTGTAGGTGTTTTCCCACTCAAAATTCTCTTGCAACTTTTGTTAAGGTGGGCCTCCTAATAGAATTTCTACCGTTTTGGCTCAACTGGAATGGACAAGTGCCCAAGCTGGTATAGGAATTGATCCTACAAGCAATATTTTTGAACTGGTTCACTACAAAGCAGCTTTTGATAGATTTCTACAAAATCCTTGTTAGAAGGATACAACTATGACCAGTCACTAACTTCATGTCCACAACCACCAAGATCAAAGAGAAGAGATTGAACTAGTAGACAAGTCAAATATTTTGCAACTAGATTGACTCTTCCTTTCTTAAGCTTGATGCTTAAGTGAAATTGGAGCAAAAACATTTTGATGCCACTCTTTTTGCAACTTGTGTTGTATCTGCAAGAACTGGATCAGCTTGTGATCTATGTGAATCGCAATATCATTGCTCAAAGATATAATGCTGCCTATATGTACATGCCTAAACAATGGCATAAAGTTGACAATCATATATTGGGTAGTTTTTGTTGGCGGCATATTGTATGTACGGGAATAATAAATAATTAAGTAATTAGGAAGTACTTTGTTTAGTGATGTAACTGAGGGTAGGTAGTTACGGGTGCGACGGTTGTCCTTCGCACCCCCTCCGTACCTTTATATACCATGTGATGTAACTTGCCATTATTACGATTGTGAATGGAATGGTATCTTTTCTGTTGGCTAGCAATTGATATACATTGTGTGACTTAATACATTATGAATGTGTTTATATGAATCTACGACATTGTTGTTCTTTGGAGGCATTGCGGAGAGAACTACCTTGGAAGCAGAGTTGGCAGAAGAGAGGTCGGAGAAGGATGCCTTGGGGGCACGGTTGGAAGAAGCTCGGGAGGAAAGGGCTATGTTGGAGAACCGTCTCGCTGGTGCCTTGGAGATGGTGGAGAAGAAGGATAAGGAAGTCCTGGAAGCCACGATGATGGTGAAAACGGCTATGGAGCGACAGATGGTTGCAGAGAGGGAACTGCAGTTGAGGACTGAGCAAGTCTACGAGTTATGGGCATACCTGGTAGCCACACCAGGAGCATTGGCACCATCCTCACCAAGGACGCTTCCTCAGCCTCATTCTCAGTCTTGATTTTTTTCTTTTGATCCTCCCGTTTTTGTTGTCAGTCGTCAGGAGACGACCTTGTTTTTTGGGGGGGATGATGTTGGCGGCATATTGTATGTACAGGAACAATAAATAATTAAGTAATTAGGAAGTACTTTGTTTAGTGATGTAACCGAGGGTAGGTAGTTACGGGTGCAACGGTTGTCCCTCACACCCCCTCGGTACCTTTATATACCATGTGATGTAACTTGCCATTATTACGATTATGAATGGAATGGTATCTTTTCTGTTGGCTAGCAATTGATATACATTGTGTACCTTAATATATAATGACTGTGTTTATCTTAAATCTATGGCATTACTGTTCTTTGTTATGTATTTTGTCTGCATGCATTAAACTGTTCGCCCAGAGGGCAAACAGTTTTTACTACTACAATAAATGTCTCAGGTATGTTTCCTACCAAATGACCACATTGAGTGAGAACTTCTGCAAATGCATATTTGAAATAAACTAACTTAAAAACCTTCTTCCAAATCTTATCTAGAATTTAACACTGCTGATTTATTTGTCCACAATAAAACTCAGAAACATATCATTTCAAAATCTAAGCCACCACGATTTCTCAGTTTCAGAATGGTAGATTTATATATCAGTTGAAACAGAAATATGATTACAAACATATAAATCTTTAGATGAACCACTCTAAATATTCCTTAGGACCTGAGTACATTCTGCTGCTTCAGATTCACATAAATTGCTGCAAACTGTTGATAATCAGATATTTCTGCATTCAGGCCCCAGCTACAGGTTTAGTGGCTTCTTCCAAATGGACAATGCTTCTGTATCACCTTGAAATTCTTCTTGGCTGCTCTAAAAAGGTTAAGTTCTTCCAGGGTTGTGTCTGGGCTGACCTGAAAATTGCTCCTCTCGGGTTTTCGTCCTAGGAAGCCTCTTGTGCATACGCAACAGAAATCAAAATTTGCATGTCTTCCAAATAATAGTGACCCTTATAAGCACATGTTTGCGCAAAGGTCATCTTAGAGGAAAATAACAGCTCAAAACAAAAACCAAGTTGGCCTCAAGAAAGGGACCTGCCAGAACAACATGTTGGCCTCAGAAGCCGACTTAACTAAATTATTAATAATTACATTTTATTTCTAATTTTAATTTATTATTTAAAACTTTATTTTTTTAAAAGAGTAGCCGACCTGCCCCTAATTGGGGACATCACAATATTTCGATGAATCAGACCCAATCTCAAGTGGTTGCTAAAGATATGGTTTGCATTTCAATTCTTTAGATGCTTTCTGTTGTACTACTGTCCAAATGAACCTTGCTTTGGTGCCACCTCTTGTACCTTGATTCAATGGCCTAGTCACATGTGAGAAACCAAGTACAAACCTCCAATAGAATTTTGCCAATGCAATAGGTTGTGGAGCTCTATGAGACTCTCTGGTTGTGGCCAATCTTACAGGACTTGAATCTTGGCCGAGTCCACATGCACTCCTTGTGCATCTACAATGTATCTTGGATATTTATCTCCTTGACAAATGAACTCATCTATGTTCTCATATAGCTTGTGTTTTTGCATAGTGTCAAGAACTTGCTCAATATGGTGTAGGTGTTCATCCCAAATCTTATTGAAGACTAGGGTGTCATCGAGGTAAACAACAAATGAAGCAGAAAATGGCTGGAGGATATTGTTCATCATCCACAAGGATGTGGCTAGTGTTGGTTAAGCTAAAGGACATCACTAACCATTCGACCAAATCTTCTTTGACCTCAAAGGTTGTCTTCTAGATGTTTGCAGGGTCAAAATGAATCTTATGGTACCTAAACCTAAGATCAAACATGGTAAAGAACTTTTTTTGTGGAGTTGGTCCAAAAGTCCCCAATTATTGCTCAAAATTAAAAAAAAATGGCTCCAACTTGGCTACAATTTTATTGGCATGTAGAAATGAATTAAAATTAGATAGAGGGGCCTTTTTTTGTTATTTTGCCACAAAAATAATAATAAATCAATCTCTTTTTGAATTTGGACCCTTTCTTTAATTGTAAACATCTCTATAGTGCAAGGGCTAACCATCCTAGGGGATGTCCAACCGTACTGGCCCCCTCCCTTGTCTGGCCCCACATCACTAGTACATTTAGGGCACTTTTAAAAAAATGAGGATGGTTTGGGGACATCCTTGAGTTGTCCTCACATCCCCAAGACGTCCTCACTCGGAAAAGCCTAGGGAATACGTCCCTGGGGTACATAGTTAATTACACCAACCTTTTGTCTTGCTCTTGAAATTCTCCTTTGCTTCAAATTTGCAAGCAAAACCTTTAGGCTTCTCCAATGGAACAGATTTACAGGTCCATCGGGGTTTCAAACATAATTTGTAATGACTGCTTTCGGACAATTTTAGGAAAAAACCAATAATTTGTACATTTTTGTGATTTTCTTGAAATGAAACCCAGTAGCAAGTACACAATCTGATCCCAATTGTCAAGTTCTTAAATTGCTGATATCAATCCACATTTGTGATAAACAACATCAAATCTTGCTGATTTATGTTCTGACAAAGCCTAGAATATTAAAATAATCAGTTCAGCAATATGAAACCCTTAAAAATGATTTTATTTCAGTTGTAAATGCTAATCAGTTGTACAATGCTATTAAATAACACTAAATGCAATTTTGTATAATTTTTTTTACACTCACTATGAGCTGCCAGCAGATAAGGTTGAGTTTGGCAGCTGAGTATGAAGTGTATGGCTGCTGATATAATGCTGGTGGAGCAGTAAACTAGCACGTATAATGTTTTAAAGTGATGTGTCAGCTCCAAATTTATGCAAACCTGAGTTGTGTTATCCCTTAAAAATGGTGATTGATCAGCTGGTATGACCTTTGAACTGTATGGAAACCTTGGCTGGAAGGTGCAGCTGGATGGAAACATGCAATTTCACTGATAATAAATGCGGAATAGCAACTAATGTTGTTGGATCTTCCTTCAAAATGATGTCACCCCAAGAGATATGGCTGGAAACACATTCAAAATGCTCAAATCTGATTAATATCCTGCTAAAAATGGTGGTGCTTCACTCCAGTACGCTGGTTATTGATGGTGGTGGCTGAAATGATGTAAAGTAGCAGCTTAATAACTTAGGAATTAGAATGACAGATTTTACTCCTCCAAAGATAGTGCTCAGCTAGAATTTGCTGAAATTAGTATAATCTCCTTAAATCCAATAAATGTTGATGCCAAACAACTCATAACATTCTGAAAATTTATGTAGAAACCCTCCAATAGGATACGGCAACACTCTAGTGGCACTATAGCAGTGACATCTAACCCTCTAAAGGAACAATTTTCAACAAATCACAATATCAGCAACAAGCAAACTTGAAAAATGTCTTCATATCCTCAACAAATCAGCACGTTTGTGACCCTTGGATGGAATCACCTAAAATGGGAAACAAGGATTTTCATCATTGATCTCAAATGTGGAATCCAAGAGGGTTTTCATTTTCTTACCTCAAATAAACCAAGGGTTTTTGTCCTTGGATGTCAAAACTCAAATGCCAAAGCTCACAATGAAAATACCAAATGAAATCAAGATCCCACATGAGCCTGGGTGCCTTCGTTTTATACCTTTCCAGTTTGGGCTTTGACTAAAATTTCCTTTCACTTATTATTTATAAATATTGCTATTTTTTTTAACATTAAAAAATACTTAGCATTAGTATTTAAAAACACTTTATTTTGATAATATTATTTATGTTGCCCTTTGAACTAAAAATTATTTAGTCCAACATAAAACAATATCTAATTCATTTCCGTTGCTTTGCCCTTTAGCCTATGGGAAATGGGAATAGGATAGAGGTCTTCTCCGTGGCACTATTTCTGAAAGGGGACATGACATAACTAATACTTTGAAGCAAGATTTTTCTTTGAATTTTGGATTCCCAATTCAGACATCAATGTAAGAAATATGTTTGTATATTCTTGCATGATTTGATTCCAACTTTGGTGCCACTGAGAAAATTTGATATATTGGTTATCATAGTTTACTCCTCCAAATATAGTGCTCAATTAGAATTTGCTGAAATTGGTATAATCTCCTTAATTCCAATAAATGGTGATGCTAAACAACTCATAAACTAAAAACTGATGTAGAAACCCTCCAATCTGATATGGCAACACTGTAGTGGCACTATAGCAATTACATTTAACCCCTCAAAGGATACAATCTTCAATAAGTCACAATAGCAATATAATGTCCCCTACTAGGAGGCTGCCTGTATAATTAACATACATCATTATGCCTTAAATCAGAACACTAAACTAGATAACAATTAGCATTCATAATACAATTGATAGTTACTATATTGAAGCCCCAACCTTTACTTCTTTCCTAATCATTAACCCTAACAGAGGATGGGGAATTACTTGTTAGGGCACTAGGAAAACCATTCTCCACAAATAGGCCCAAGGGTTTCAGGAACACCCATCCATGCCACCTCTTGGGATCACCTATTTTGGGAGGTATTACAACCGCCTTTTCCTAACAAAACCAACCTATCCTCATGAGGGGCAATAGAAAATGATGAGGGATTAAACTATGAATATACTAATATCTCATGTATTATGAATATATATGTAAATAACTGAAAGTAAGCATAGTTGTTATATAAATCTGATTATACTGTTACTAACAAATATAAATCTTATTACATGTATATATAAGAATAAATGAAACATGTTTATATTATAGGCCATGTATTTGCCCTTATTCCTAATAGGATTCAAATATAATATGACTGTAAATAAGCATTTAATTCATAAGTAAGACACAACATACCAATCTGTTGTAATAGCAATGATTGCCAGTAATTAATAATGATCTACCTCCTCCGATTTCTTTCCTTCAAATAGGGGTCTGCCTTATATATCCTCAAGAGAGGACGAAGAATCACCCTTTTACCAAGAGTGCCACCCCTTTTGAAATGATATACCTCTTCTTAATTATCGCTGCATCCTTTTTCTTTAATCACTTCCTATTATCATCAATGATCTAGTTGATGTTGTTAAGGGCACGCTACTTTATATAATACTTTCCATGGCTAAGATTAATATCCCTTAAGAATATGCTGCCTTTACAGACTTAATTTTCCAGTTTCTTTAATGGCCCTCTAAATGTTAATTGCTAATATTAATATATGCATGCCATTAACTTGGCCTCCAATAGAGCAGTATTTAATGTTTTGTTTCATCCATGTGCTCTTCCTTTTGTCTAGTTTCTCTCCCGCTGCCATTTTTGGCTAGCGATGTATCTCCATGTTTTCTAACCTTAAATAACTTAGCAGCCGGAACATAGCTGATGCCTCAATAGGAAAAGCCCCTGCCTCCGCTAGGACAATCTCATAAGGGATA
>NW_026729653.1:0-48069 GCF_030272615.1 Cryptomeria japonica | reverse complement strand
ATCCAGATTTGAGTGGGAGCTTGTACAAAAGACACTTTTTTGATCTTGTTGCAGGAATATTCAGATGGTGAGTTCGTCAGGGAGAATAAAGGTGGAGAAATTTAATGGAAGTAATTTTGAGATGTGGAAGCTGAAGATGGAAGATCTGCTAATAGATCGAGATCTTTGGGATGCTGTTGATGCGAATGTCCAAAGGCCCTCAGATCCTACTGCGGCAGCCCAGTATGATGTTATGGACCGAAAAGCCAAGGGTCTAATCAGACTATGCCTGGCAGACTCTGTTCTAATCAATGTCCATGAAGAAAACTCTGCAAAGAAGCTATGGGCTAAGCTTGGTGAGATGTATCAAGTGAAATCTTTATTAAATCAAATTTTCTTAAGAAAGAAATTGTATTCCTTGAAGATGGAAGAGGGTGGACGAATTGCAGACCACCTGGAAGCATTCAATATGTTGGTGGCTCAATTAGTATCCGTCGGTGTTAAGATGGACGAGGAGGAGAAATGTCAGATCTTGCTTTGCTCTTTGCCTGATTCGTGGGATTCTCTTGTTATGGCTATCGGTAGTACTTCTGTTGTTTTGAAATCTGAAGACGTGGTGGGTGCCCTACTTGGTGAAGAGATGCGAAGGAAGGTATCCATCAGTTCAAAGGAAGCCCTAACCGTTTGTGGAAGACCTAGGAGAAAGGCAAGAAGAATGAGAAGCGCGGCAAGTCCAAATCCAAAGGGAGATCGAAATCTCCTAGAAAGTCCAAAGTCATTTGCTGGAATTGCAGTAAACCGAGTCACATCCGTAAGGACTGCAAAGAAGAAAAGAAGAAGAAAAAGAAAAAGTTCGATTCTGATTCTGAGTCCGACAAGGAAGATGGCGATGCATTTATTGCGGCTTTGGCGACTCATGCAGGTAATGATGCCTGGCTAATTGACTCAGGTGCATCTTTTCATATGACTTCCAATAGAAATTGGTTTTCTGAATATGAAGGATTTAATGGAGGTAAGGTGTACTTGGGTGATGATTCACCTCTAGACATTGTTGGTCGAGGTAAAGTTAGAATCAGGTTTTCTGATGGTAGAATAAAAAGGATTAATGGTGTGCTGCATATCCCTAGATTAAAACGAAACCTATTATCTGTGAGCAAACTGATAGATGCGGGTGTGCAGGTAGTCCTTTCTGAAATAGGATGTAAGATGATTAAGGGTGCTATGGTAGTTGCTAGAGGTGTCAGGTTTGGCACTTTGTATAAGCTTGAAGCATACACTGTTGAGTGTAATAGCATTTCTATAAAAAGTAAATCTGTGGATACTTCACTGGAAGATTTGAAGGTTTCACCTTCAGCAGATGGAAATGGTTTTTGGGTACCTAAGGGTGCACTTTCGTCTGAAGCAAAGTTACCTGCAGAGAAGACTATGTTATGGCACCAGAGACATGGCCACATTGGAGAAAAGGGTCTAAGGACCTTGAAAAATAAAAATCTTGTTGAAGGTTTGAATGATTGTAATCTTGACTTTGATTTCTGTGAGCATTGCATTTATGGAAAACAAAACCGCGTTCAGTTTTACTCGAGTTCTCATAAAACTTGTGGTGTTTTGGATCTTATCCATTCTGATGTGTTTGGTCCAGTAGATGTCTCTTCGATTGGAAAATCCACATATTATGTTTCATTTATTGATGATTTTAGTAGAAGGACATGGGTATATTTTCTAAAGAGTAAATCTAAAGTTTTTAGTCGTTTTAAAAAATTTAAAGCAATGGTTGAGTTGCAGACTGGAAAGAAAATAAAATGTTTGAGAACTGATAATGGTGGTGAGTTTTGCTCTAATCATTTTGATAGATTCTGTAAAGACTGTGGAATTAACAGGCAGAAGACAACTCCGTATTCTCCACAGCAGAATGGAGTTGCAGAAAGAATGAACAGGACACTGATGGAGAAGGCTAGGAGTATGTTGAGTGGTGCTGGTCTCGAACAAAAGTTTTGGGCTGAAGCTATTGCCACTGCTTGCAACCTAATTAACAGGTCTCCTACATCAGCTCTTCTTGATAAAACGCCTATGGAAGCATGGTCAGGTCACAAGCCTTCATTGAGACATCTTAGAGTTTTTGGTTGCGAGGCATATGCACATGTGCCAAAGGAGAAGCGAACAAAGTTGGAGAACAAGGCTGTGAAATGTATCTTCATCGAGTATAGTTATGGTGTGAAAGGATACAAGCTTTGGGACCTTGTTGCACAAAAGGTAATTCACAGTAGAAGTGTTATTTTTAGAGAAATTAAGTCTCCTTCTGTTACATTGCAGCCAGAATAGACTAAAAAAGAAGACGTGATTCAACTTCCTTCTACACCTGAAAGAGTTGAATCGAGACCCCTAGATAGGCAAGAATTTGAGGAGAGCTCGTCTAGCTCTGAATCTTCAGAAGAGGAGGAAGAACCTCCAACTCAGCTTGTTCGAAGGTCTACAAGACATAGACAACCACCTGAAAGGTATTCACCTGATGATTGGAGATGTATTTTTGCTCTGAATACTAGTGTGGATGAACCAAAATCTATAGAAGAGGCATTAGGTATGAATGATGCAGAATCCTGGAAGATTGCTATGGAGGAAGAAATGGCAGCTTTGAAAAAGAATGATACATGGGATCTTGTACCATTGCCTGAAGGACGAAAACCTGTTGGTTGTAAATGGGTGTTCAAGAAAAAGATTGGTTCAGATGGAAGCATTGAGAAGTATAAAGCAAGGTTGGTTGCAAAAGGCTACTCTCAGGTTGAGGGTGTTGATTACGGTGAGATATTTTCTCCTGTTGCAAAAATGACGTCCATTAGATTTTTGCTTTCTATTGCTACTGCTTATGATTTAGAGGTTGGGCAAATGGATGTGAAAACTGCTTTCATTCATGGTGATTTGGAGGAAGATATTTATATGACACAGCCAGAGCACTATGTGGTGAAAGGCAAAAGTAATTTGGTCTGTAAATTGAAGAAATCTTTGTATGGCCTCAAACAATGTCGCAGGATGTGGTACCAGAAATTTGATACATATGTGTTGAGTTTGGGATTTGAACGTTCTAAATCAGATCGCTGTATTTATTATAAATCTTATAGTGATCATTTCTTATTCATTGCATTGTATGTTGATGATATGTTATTCATTGGTAAAGGGAAAGGTATGCTTTCAGAACTGAAGTCTCAGCTCGCTGCTAAATTTGAAATGAAAGATCTTGGTGCAGCAAAGCACATTCTTGGGATGGAAATTAGAAGAGATAGGGTGAACAGAAAGCTATGGCTAGGCCAGAGTAAGTATGTGAATTCAGTGTTACAGAGGTTCAACATGCAGAATTGTAGACCATTGAGTGTTCCTTTTACAGTTGGAATGAAACTATCTATTTCAGATTGTCCTACATCCCCATTGGAGATGGAAGACATGAGCAGAGTGCCTTACCAGAGTGCGGTTGGAAGCTTGATGTATGCTATGGTCTGTACTAGACCAGACATTGCCCAAGCAGTGGGAGTACTTTCTAGATATATGTCTAATCCTGGTAGAGTTCATTGGGATGCAGTCAAAAGAGTCTTCAGATATTTAAAGGGTACTTCAGAGTATTCTTTGTGTTATCATGGTAATTCAGTCGGAGACATGACTTTCCTTGATATCCATGGTTATGTGGATTCAGATTGGGCAGGTGATATTGATAGCAGAAGATCCACCAGTACTTATGTGTTTACTTTGTTTGGTGGTGCAATTAGTTGGATGAGTAAGTGACAGGCTGTGGTTGCTTTATCCACTACTGAAGCAGAGTATATGGCAGCTACTCATGCTTGTAAAGAGGCCATTTGGCTTAAGAGACTGTGTTTAGATATTGGAATAAAACAAGGTACAGTGACAATTTACTGTGATAGTCAGAGTGCAATTAGCCTAGCTAAGAACCCGACATTTCATGCCCGGACCAAACATATTGATGTGCAGTATCATTTTGTTAGAGATATGGTCGAAGATGGTAGGGTGAAGCTGGTTAAGGTGGAAACTTTGATGAATGTTGTAGATGCTTTAACTAAGGTTGTAAGCAGAGAGAAGTTCAGATGGTGTTCAGAGTCTATGGGCCTTATGGCCCCTAGCAATTGATTCATTGTGTTGACATTCCCTTCCGCTCCTGCAAGGTGTTCGACAAGTGGGAGATTTGTTGGAAAAAATGGTGTCTCAACCTTGCATTTATGTGAGATTACTATTTATAGTAAGTTTTCATTTGAGCACGAAATGGTGCGAAACTCTCCCTGAAGCTTCTGGTTGGCTAGATAAGCATTCCGGTAAAGTTTCGTCACAAGGTCACAGCTAGTTTTGAAGATATTAAATTTTTCGTCTTAGAGGGGTGCAATAAACATAATTTTAAAAATCTAAAATGAAATGACCTGCATATTCCATCAAAACAATACATAAAAAGAGTTGTACAAAATATGATACCATATAGCCTTGTAGGCCAAAATCGATCGCTGAGATCGTGATGTCATCAATCTGGGACATCTCATCCTCTGTCAACACCTACAAACCAAAAATTGGACCAAGCATTAAAGATAGTTAGTATATCTTGTATTTTTTTAAATTCAAAGTGTACTATTCTATTTTAACATTTTACAAAATTTATACCTTAGGCATCGAAGTTGCAGCTATGGTAACTGGGGGAGGTGTATCGGATACTACTGCTGCATCCTAAAATGCATATTATTTTTCTCAATTTAAATCGATGTATAAATGAAAATTCATTTATGTAATTACAAATTTAAAGTGACTGATAAATAAAATGTTATGAATTCAAATCAACACACCTATGTCTGTGGCTCATGGGCAAACACCATGTCCATCAACTCATCTGTTAGCGCGACATCCTCAACCGTGTGAACCTGACATCTACAACCGCAAATCGTGCATAGATGATATGAGTATCCATCTGCACAGGCTGCATCATCTATCCCCAAGCATATCCCCGAGCAACTGACACACATATGCTCGATGGGCTCTTTGTCGCCCTCTAATGGCTCATCATCCAATACAATAGGGTGTGCTAATGACGTCCCATGCTGGCTGATGGCACCAGTCAATGATGTGGCCACCTGAAGAGTCTGTAGCTCCATTGACTCTTTCATCTCTAATGGGACAACCTGATGCACCTTGGGTTTGGGTGCTAGGGGGCAGCGACTCTCCGTGGCTAATCGCCTACGGGCTCCAGGTCTATCTTGGGCAAAGTCACCACCTCTACCATGAAACTCTCTCATGTCAAAATAGTTTGGTCGCACATTGAGCACAAACTCACAATATATTTTTCTCAAAAAATATAATGGCACCTCATACTTATTACAAGGTGGATCATCAAAGACCATCCACCACCTCTGCCAAAAAAGATTCTTCATCTGCGCATTGGTACACCAATGTATGGGAAACCTCTTTGCATTAAGAGGTAATGACTGACCAGTTTTGGGATCAACAAAAAGGGCACATATTTGTTGTTTAGAAATATTTTTGTTTTTTACGTCATCGTACGATAGCCCATTGACATAGAATTGACGACACCTATCCCTAAAGCTTCCCCATTTGGTAATTTCTATGGAAACAACTATGACACCACTAGCTAATGTTTCTAGGCTAGTGGCGAGGGATTGATGATGGTCAAGTTCAGAAGTTTTCAATTTTACAATCAGTATATTGATTTTAGACGTATTTTGTCCTAACTGATTAATTAATTCTTCCTGTGTTTCGGCTGTGTAGTCAAAAGGAGGAATTGGGGGTTGTTCTTATGTGTTTTCAGGAGGTGCATTTGGTTGTTCTTGTGGGTTTTCAGGAGGTGTATTTGGTTGTTCTTGTTCTGGATTAGAAGAATCTGGTTTTTGAAACAAAAATTTAAAAAACCTAATCAAAATTAATGAAATTAAATTCAAAATGTAAAATAAATTGCATAAACCGGAAAGAAAGACAAAAATAAACAAAAACTATCCTTGATCCATAGCCTGGAGGACAAATCTAGCACCCCGTTTGCAGTTTAGGTGAGAAAATAGGGGAAAAAATAAAGTTAAAAATGTGATTTATGGGTAACTGAGACCCAGTTTTTTTTTTTTTTAAATTTTACTAGGCACCGCGTACGTGGTTTTATTTGGATTATTAGTGCGTACGTGCTCATTTTCCTATAAGCAGTGCGTACATGCTCATTTTCCTAGGAGTAGTGCAAACGCACTCATTTTCCTAAAAGTAGCACGTACGCGCTACCTTTTCAAGGCTCGGGAAGAACAAACCTAAGCGCGTACGCGGGAATTTTAAATTTTAAAACTGTGTATATGTTGCTTGTTTTTCCAAGTGTTTTTTGGGTGGTGTCCACTTTTCTGACCACCATCTTTGTGCATAAACCCATTAAGAATAAGCTATTAAATTTAGTCTAATCATACCATAATGATAATTATTTTTCATCAAGTGTTGGTGCCATACTAAACATTATTAATTAGTAGTGTACAAATCTAACAAATACATAGAGTTCATATCATTTCATAATCTTCAAATTATCATTATGTTTGACTTGAGAATACATCAAATATGCACACTTGGAGACTAGCTCTAACATACATCACATATATATAATGAGTAGTTCTAACATACATCACATTATATAGTGACTAGCTCCAACATACATTAAAAAAACATAGTGAGTGGCTTATACACACATCAATATTATAATAGTGATTAGCTCATACACAAGGGCTAACTAAAACTCACCTACAGGGCATCTCAAATAGGAAAGGAATATCAGTGCATTACATAGTACACCATAGGCCCCATTCTTTTCCTCAACTTTCTACACCAATGGGGAACTGAGAAGAGGATTCAATGTATCTCATATTACATCAAAGGTCCATCCTCAACCTAATAGGGTTAATTTTTCCAATCGACAATGAGGAAGAGGATTTGGTGTATTTACGCTACACCAGGGGTCTATCATCCATTCCAATGATCTCTATAAGTAGCTAAGCAACCTAGCTTGGTGGATTCAAAGGTATCAACTCACAACATTAAAATATGCTCAGTATAATGTGGTTCTAATGCCACTAAAATAAATCATTTTTACTTAAGTTATCATGCAATCTGCAAACTATGCTTAGATTAAGGAAAATTTGTTCCTAATTCATAATATAAGGGTATAATTTTTTCTATAGATTTAATCTAAAATTGATATGCCCCTAACCCTATAGTGTGTATTGTGTTAACAATAGTTATCTTGTGTCTACCTTAACTCTTAATTAAGTTATATTATCATTATTATATTTTTATTTAATTATTTATGTAATTCTAAAGCTTATATATTGTTATCTAAGTCAACCTAAGTGATTTCATTGACATAATTTATGATATATATAAGAGGAAAAGGTTGGTTATTATCATTATATTGAGTATTGCATTCTTGTTGAAGACTATTGTAGGACCCCTGCCATGTGGCATATTATTATCAAGTATTTGTAGCATATTTCATATTATCTTCTCTTGTGCAAGTTAGTTCATAACAAGTGGTATTAGAGCTATGATTTTAGCAAAGGTGCACAAAAACCTAGTTTTTGAATTTATTATAATTTTTAATTGATGTTTGGGGATCATATAGAGAATCTATAGTCCAAAAACTAGTCTCTATCATGAATATGTTGCGAGTTATTGTAATTTTATGATTTTTCATAAGTTTACCTTCTAGATTATAAATCAAGGATTTTTTTAATAATTTTGTACATTTTTTAAAATCTCATCAAAAATCATCTTGGGTCTATTAATTTTATTTTAAAATTTGAAGCCAGCCACATTATGTATTGGTCATATCAAAGATGGGTTAATTGAATTTGATAGAAAGGTTATCTATTGAGTGCATTTTTTCTTAAACCCTAGTTTCATTGGAAGTTCCTAATTTTGACAAAAATTGAGATGCATTACAATGGTGGTACAAATATATATAATAGCGCATGGTAAATCTCTAGCATGGAAATTATGTTTTTACTTGTGTGCAAGAGGTGAAGTAACTAGACAATATATTTATATTTTGGAGAAACTCGAACAAGATTTTTTAGATATATGAGATCCTAAAGATGAAGAATAAGAACAAGAGGATGGAAATCAATATAAGACAAAAGAGGAAGAACAAAATAAAGAAGAAAAGGAAGAGGAGGAGAAATAACATTAAGAAGAGGATGAAGAAGAAAAAGAAGGCTTAGAGGAAGGAGATGATATAGGTACATACACTTCAACTCAAGGGAAGGAGATGATATAGGTAGATATCAAATATGCAGACATTGAGTATAGATTTGGAAATGAGAGTTAGAGATGAACCAATGCCTAAATTTGAGCCCAAAACTGTCAATAATTAACTATGGGGCTAGGTGACTTAGTCCTATAAGTGTTAGATGCAGATATTAATAATAGATTTAGGATCAAAATGTTACTCTTAATATTCTCCTAAAGTTTCAATTTATTTTTTTGAATACTATTCAATGAATGATTGTCATTGTCAAGGGTTTTTCACTTATTCAAAATCTAGCTCTTTTTGTCTTAGTCTACACTTTTTGGATCTGTATTTTTTCTCTGATGAACTTGCAACTTGCATGTTCACAAGAGAGGAAAATATGTTGTTGGGTTGATAGGGATTTTTCTAGGTCAAACCTTGGACTTGGAGCTAACTCTATAATGATGAATGAAATAGAAAAGAGGGCTTACCCTTGTAGGTTAAAGGTTAGATCTAGAAATAAATGCTCAATTTGAATCGCAATACCTTCCTTTATGGATCTCCTTTTCCTTGAAGTATTCACATAAAGGTCGATGTTACTGTGTAGGGCTTCACATAAATTTGATCATGGATGTCATCTTGAAAGCTTAAAAGTTTGAATACTTGACCTCTCCTTCATTGCCTTAATGATGCTTGATTGTTTGCTCGATTAGAATTGAATTGTTCTTGAGAAATTGTAATTGAGAGGTATTTCAAATGAGGGCATAAGGATTGTTTTTATACCTATCTTAATGAAATGTGTTGAAAATTACAAAAAAGATCGACATCAATTTTTGTTTCTCCATCAACATTTTCCAATGGTTAGAGGGTTTGTATTTGGACCTATTTGGATTGGACTATGATGCCTAATGCCCTAGTCTAATCCTTTTGGACTGGGCAAAGGTCAAGAAGTCAAAACATATAGTAAAAACCACATATTTAACATTGGTTTGAGAAGAATCAGGTATATTTAGGGCATACAAGGTAGAAACACTAAAGTGACGTCCAAGTGAGAATGAAAGTTTATGAGGATACAATTATGATAGTACACACAAACACACACACAATTGTAAGGGGACTCTTATGAAGGGGACTTATGTGTTATCATTACTAGTTTCTTATATGTTAAATTGGTAATCACTATATGTCATTGTGTAAATCATAAGTATTTCATTGAAACATTAATGTAAACTATGCAAGTGATATAAAGAAACACAATCATTTCTTGATACCTCAATTTGAATGCATTGATTTGCCCTTATCTCTTCACGTGTTGAGATTTATTACACTTCTTTCATCATTGTTACAACTTATTTAAATACTTTATATTACAAGTCATTATGAATTAAGAAACATAGTTTCTATTTCTTATGATGAAACACTCATAATTTGTAATGAATTTATTATAAAAATATAAAATAATTTGAAATTATAACTTCCAATAAAATTAAAAAATAATCAAATATTAAACTTGTGAAAAAAGTCATGAACAAATGAATTCATTAGAATATATCTTCATGACAATAAAGAGCTCCATAAATTGAATTTTAAAGATTAATGAAGCTTTTAAAAGAATAAAATTAAATCAATAAAGACGTCCATGAACTGAAATTTTAAAAAATAAGGAAGATTATTAAAGAGTAAAGTTAATTAAGCTTTCTGAAAAAGTTCAAACAAATCTCTATGCTGGGAAAAAAGAAACTTCTCGTTGTATATCGACGAAACTGCTTAAGACTGAAGGAGTTCGGAGTTTGACTATCAAAATTCTTAGAATCATGTTCCACGCATCAAAACAATAATGTGTGCTTTCCCCGCAATGAAAGGGAATTTACACCACAAGCTCGATTTCTGAATTATGCAATTCTGTAGACTTAGTGAAGTTAGTGAAACTTCAAAAGACTGTCCAACATTTCAGAAGGTTTGAAGTTGGCAGAGAGTTTGTGAAATCTATATAACAATTTCGTTTGAGCAATTGAAAATGGATATCTTCAATTGCAAGGCGGTGTGCTCTAGAACTGGAAAGGGAGAGGCAAACCAATATTCTTTTCATAATACTTTGCCTGTGAAATCTATGTTTTATGTTGGGTTGGGGAAGTCCATAGGGGATTTGAAGGAGCTTTTGTTCCAGAGCGACGCCTCCATTGTTGGTGTGCATTGTATGGGCGGTGGTGGAAAAACGAGTTTGGCATTGGCTTTATGTGATGATCCCAATATCAAAGGTGACATTTTTAATCCATCATTTTTTTGATGATTTTCCCAGCTTAAGGATTTTGTTGTTCTTTTGCAGCTTACTAATAACACAATTGTTTTTGTGGACATCAGGTTGTTTCCGAAATATAGTTTTCATCACTGTTTCACAATCCCCAAATCTGAAGGGAATTTTAGAGACAATATGGGAGAAGCTCTTTAGGAGGAATGTACCTGAGTTTCAGAATGTGGAAGATGCACATATACAGCTTCAGCAGCGGCTTTTAAAGCAATCTAAGCCAACTCCGGTGGTGTTAGATGATGTTTGGTCCAGAGCTAATTTGGACAAATTACTATTTGAAGCTCCGGGGTGCAAAACCCTTGTCACAACTAGAAACGGTTCTATCGTCCCTAGAAACCCCTATACTCGGCTGTATCAATTGCCATTGTTGAACAAAGAGGATGCTCTCTCACTTTTCTGCTTGTCAGCATTTGGACAGACATCAATTCCAATTACGGCAGATGCAAATCTAGTAATAGAGGTATAGACTTTTCTTACCAAATGTGAATAAAACTACAGCTTCTTATCAAATCAAATAAAAATAATATAAGTGAAAGGAAATTATGAGGTTATTTGACGTTTTGCTTTGGTATATTGCAATTATTGGGTGTTCTCATTGTTCTGGTACTCAAAGTACTTTGAAGTTGAAAAAAGTACTTATCCACAAAAGTAATAGCTCAAATTGTACAATACAATTTCGTTGCTTTTTTATCTTACTGGCCTTCCCTGAACATTCATGAAAATATCGCTATTGTAAATGACAGGTACAAGCCGAATGCAAGGGTTTACCTCTTGCTCTTAAAGTGGTTGGAAGTTATTTGTACGGGGAACCTCATGTGGCCTGGGAGAATGCAAAGCAAAAACTTTCCCTGGGAGAATCAATATCCCCATATCACAGCGAAGGGCTTTTTAGACGCTTGGAGACCAGTATTGATTGCTTGGATGATGTTTGGAGAGAATGCTTTTTAGACTTGGGGTCATTTCCAGAGGGCAAGAAAATTTGTGCTGACGCACTGCTGGACATTTGGGTTTATGTTCGGAATATGGAGTGGCAGGATGCCCATATTATGTTACTGGAACTTGCAAGAAGAAATCTCCTGAATCTAATAAGCAATCAAGGGTAAATGTCTTTCCTTGCATATAAATTTCCTGTTTTCATTTTTTAGAACATTGAGCTGACTTGGTTGTTGCCATTATCAGAATCCAATCAACAATCTCGTACGGATGTGCCTCTGAGCTATTCTTTTTACAGCATGATGTGATGCGAGACTTAGCCTTGTATATGGGATGCCAGGGCAGTATAGTCCACAGAAAGAGGTTACTCATGCCCAGGAAGGAGCATCGCCTACCAGGGGAATGGGAGTTGCTTAGAGATAGACAGTTCAATGCTCATATTGTCTCTATTCACACAGGTTGGATATTCCGCCCAAATACTTATTTAGTGGCAAAATATGAAGGCTATGTGAACAATTAACAAATATTAAGATTTATTGTGTTTTCAACTTTTCGTCCTACTTCCTCATATATGTGATTGAAGCAAAATTCCTTTGATATCAAATTTTTTCATTAGCAAGTAGTTTGCTTGCCGCTGAAAGATGTTCTAATTCAATTGCATATATGATTTATCTGATGCAGGTTCTATGGCTGAGAATGACTGGTATGAGATGAATCTTCCGGAGACAGAGGCTCTAGTGTTATACTTTTCTGCAAGCGAATACTTTCTTCCTCCATTTCTGAAAACTATGAAAAAACTCAAAGTTTTAATATTATGTAATTTGAGCTCAGAGAAGGCCATAATAAAAGGTCTAGATGCCTTATCTTCACTCAGCTCAGAAGTGTTTCCTTGGAGAGGCTGGTTTTACCCACCATTCCCAAACAGAGCAGAGTTATGCAAAACTGGGACAAACTTTCTCTAAGCTTATGCGAAGGATTTGAAAAAATGCCCACATTCAACGAATCCAATCTGCATGAATTTAGCCTGGACCACTGCAGCGAGTTTGAGGAGTTGCCTCCTGCTCTTTGTCACATGCCCTGTGCTCATATATGGTCTGTTACCAACTGCCATCTGGTTGAGAAGCTGCCATATAATCTCGGAAATATGAGTTCTCTAAGGATGTTAAGATTATCAGCATTACCAGGCCTGAAAGAGCTTCCGACATCTATTGGAAAACTTGGGCACCTGGAATTTCTAGACATTTCACTGTGCGAGGGCTTGGAAAAACTTCCTGAGGAAATAGATGAGCTCAAGAAATTGAGAGACTTTGACATGAGAGAGTGTTATCATTTGAGGAGGTTGCCAGAAAGTGTTTGTGGATTAAGCTCCCTCAAACATGTTATCTGCAATGAGAATATTGGGGGAAAGTGGTTGCGAGCTAAAGCCTCTTCTATCCCTGACCTGAGAGTGGAAATTGTGGAAGCACAGTTCACTTTTCTGACCCTAACTTTTTAGTATATTGAGTTATTTGTAGTCTGTAACTAAGCCATACGATCATTATTATTTGTCTAGTTTATTAGGTGTTTCTAGTTGTTGGATTTTCATGTGCACATGGACAATTGATGGAGTCTAGTAGAGGGCTTTTTTGGAGAAGTACAATTCACTTTCTTTTTTGGAGAAGTGCAATTCACTTTGGATTGGCTTGAAGATTGAAATTTTCCTGAATCTCTACTCCATATAATATGGCTAAGTACCATATGGATTAAACATAAGTGTTTTATTCTATGATCGCTATATCTCTAGTGTAATTATTTTAAAGCAAAGAGCGAATCCGTGGAGTTTCCTGATAAAGCAAGTTTAGGTGAAACTTTTTGCAATCCAGAAGGCAATCCTCTGTATCTTAAATTTCAGGCCGTTGCAAATTTTGCTACTAAATATTGACATTCACTCTTAAAGTTATATTTTAATTGATAAAAATATGCATTTTTTTTATTATACCTAACTAATTGAGATTAAACAAAGTCACTAAAATTAACTTCAAATGCAACCACGCTAGATTGATTGGACAGTGAAAATGACGTCTAGTAATAACAAGGATTGTACTATGTTCGTGGCTGACAGAACCGTTGCCATCATCTGCCTCAAGAACAGTAACTGTTATAGAATGAGTCAACTAATTGCACACATGAAATTTCTGGTTTGGTGAGAAATGAAATTGTACAGATATTTTCATCGGTTATAGGTACAAATTTGGTTTTAAATAATTTTTTCGATTCACACACTTTTCTGGAGTCAGAATATTTACCAAAGTTTCAAACATTGTTCAACCATTTGTTGATAGCCTAAGTAGGGGAAGACTACCAATAGATAATATAGTTCCAATAACCGTCACCTTATTGTCATATTGACCCCCCAAAAGATTAAAAAAAAATTTGTCAACATAAAAATACAGTAAATATTTATTTTAACACCAATACATGTTCACAAATGAATTAGTAGTTGACAACAAAAAAAAAACAACAACTATTGGTACATTTCCTATTTTAATACAAAACAATTTGCACAAATAATAAACATTTTTTTTTTTTTTTAAACTTAATGTTTACATTCGCCACTTTATGCATGTGGCTAAAAAGTACAAATGTACTCCAATTACAATTACATATGAACAACTATTGGTGCATTACATTACATAAAAACAATCAACTTTAGATTTCTTAGACACTCAAGTGTACATTCTTCCAAATATCACTTCATAGTTTCATGCATTAAATGGATCTGCATTTGCAACAACCGGTGTAAGGCTCTCGAGTGACCAAGAATTTACATAAAATCAAATTAAAAAAAACCAAGTTTCATTCAAAGCATAGAAGAAAACTGGATACTTTGAAGCAATGGAGGATTGCATATTTAATATGACATGACCGACTGTTTCCCACAAAAATTCAAATTTAAAAATAGCTAGCTACCACAATCGAATGCATTGCACATTCGAATTATATTATAAGACAAAACTTTTTGAGTCATTTTCATTACAATCCAATTCATTGCATATTCCCAAGCTCTGCAAATACCCTCTGCACATTCCTTACTCAAGGGCGCACATTCAGGTTGGTGCACACAGAATAACTAAATTCCCTCTGCAGTCAACGTTAAATGTTATAAATCTTTCAATTGAAATTATACTATTTTCAATAAACCAGCATTTCTTTCAATATAGTCACTGTAAATAATATTAACAACCATATTGGATGTCCAATGATGGTTTAGCTCCTTTGTAGCTACATTATGTTTTGTTTATCGATGATTTATTTGTATGCAGTTTACAGTTTCATTTCAATGCTCGCTTATAATAGTGTGAACTTTACACTCCAACTTTTTTGCTTCATTATAGTGTGAACTTGACTCCACTTTCTTTGCTTCATTTTGCGATATAGATTTCATTTCAATGCTCTGTTACAGTTTAATAATGTTGAAATCCTCAAAGAGAATGACAAAAAAAATGATTATCTATCTGTTTTATTCGAAACCCCTTCATTATTTATCATTTTATTTTATGGGTGCGTTGTTAAATGGTGTCTCTCTATTTATAATGCCAAAATAATTATAGAGAATGCAAATAAAAATGATTATTATTCATAATTATTCGAAACCCCTTCATTATTTATTATTACAATACTGTGTATGCCTGATACTATTACTTACAGTGATTGTATACTAGCTATAAGGTTGTTTTCCACGTCCGTGTGTGTGTGTGTTATAGTCGACATATAACAACCTTCTCACATACATGTTATGGGCCACTTGGCACGAATTACCGCCAACTACATTGCCCTAAAAACTTTGGGAAATGAAGATTTTTTGAGGCATTTTCATTGTTTTCTCTGTCTTCAATTTGTTAATATACTCACTATAAATAATATTATTAGGCATACACTATTGTTTCCAATAAATTTCTTATGAGAAATACAACAACATCATTTAATTATTAGTCATTTGAGAAATGAATCTGCATCTTAATACTATATCAACAATATAGTTTTTAGTCACATCACAGTTACATCTTTCACTCTTGCATCTCGTGCTTCTAGTTTCTCTCCTTGTTATATAATGTTTCAAGTTTTGTACCTATGTGTATGTGTGTACAATATCCGATTTTCAAACACATCACAGTTACATACTTAACTCATGCATGGTTGTTTCGAGTTATGTGGCTATATGGTTATTGTCTATATTATCAGGCATATAGAAATAGTGACACAGTACCATTTTTTTTTGTTCAAAGATGTTCAATGATGGATTTGTACTCATTGGTACCTACAAAAATTGATTTGTTTTTCATCATTTATCTCAATGGCATTGAGGGTTTCATTTCAATGATATGTCTTTATATATATATATAGGCACACATAGTTGCATTTTATCATTGGTACCGTATCATTGTAGGTTCACTGAAGATAATGACACTAGATAAAAAGGGAAAAAAATGAGTTAGACATCGAATAGTTAGAGTCACTCATTGGGTGCACTTCCCTGATGAAGATAGTTTTATTCAAATTGAAGACCCAGTGACTCCTACTGTAGATGACCATTCACCTAACAATGCAACTGATGTGGAAACTATTGTTGTACATGACCATTCTACTGCAACTTGTAATCTTATTCCAGAAACACCACAAGAACAGGTGGCCTCAAAGGTTTCCAAACCAAAATGGAGCATATCTAACATGAAAGAAGCAATATCATGCATAGAAGACAAGCACATATCTCTTAGAGGCACATCAATCAAGTATGTTATCCCCATTGACTTTTTGAGGGCATGGCTGATGGGAGCCACAACCACGACTATGAGGGATCCACACACCATTTTATCAACAAAGGAGGAGGATGAAGTTGTCCAATGGTGCAAAGATATGATTGAAATTGATCATTCTCTCCAAATCAGTCAACTTCAATCAACCATTGCCCAAATTACTGAGAATAGGCCTAATCCATTCAAAAATGGGATACTAGGGAGGTCATGGTGGGCAAGTTTTAGACAAAGGCACCCTGATCTAATGATGAGAATAGCTAAAGGAGTGGACTCCAATAGGGCTATTATACTTCGACCTTGTATTGTTGCCTCTTTCTATGACAACTTGGAGGTAATTTACAACCTCAATCACTATGGTAGCAGTCGGATTTGGAATTGTGATGAGACTAGTGTGCAAGCTAGGAGGAATTGTGGAATGAGAGTGATAGAAAAATTGGGCCAGAGGTGTGTACCGCACCTAATTTCGAAGAGTAGAGAGTGGATTACTATTTTGGCATGTGTGAGTGCATGTGGTTTCAACATTCTTAGATTTTATCTATTCAAATCTAAGAGGCATATCTGAAACTACATTGTAAACTACGAGCCAAAAGCATTTTCCAGCAATCCATGAACATGCATGGATGACAAAGGAGTTGTTCTTAAATTGGTTGGAACATTTTGTACGTTTAGTCCCTGGTGGAGTTTCACCCTCACATAAGGCCCTATTGATCTTTGATGGTCATGGCAGCCATGTAGCCTTCAAGACAATTGAAGAAGCAAGGCAAATAGGTATAGATTCTGTAACCCTTCCTGCTCATATAAGACACAAACTGCAGCCACTTGATGTTTTTGTATTCTCACCTTTCAAAATTATTTCAAACAATAGAGGAGTATATGGATGTCAAAGTACCCACAAATTGAAATTGGAAGGGAAGAGTTGACAACTCTTGCGAGAAAGGCCTTTGCCCAGGCATTGACATTAGCTAATATAATCAGTGGCTTCTGTAGGACAGGGATTTGGCCACTTAATCGGTCTGCATTGTAAAATGATATGAGGCCAAGTGAGAAATTTGAGGTTGCAATTGATATACAACCAACTATTGGAGCAAAACATGACACCACTTCAAGGGATGAAGAATCAGAGTATATGGCAGCGAAATCTTTCTTGCGATTGGTTGGTTTTGATGAGGAAGACATTCAAGATTTTATAGAGCACTATAGTGGAACACAAGCAACAGTTGAGGGTACAAGTTTGACACCACATACTACCGAACTAAGTCTGCCCCCACAAACCAGCCAGCCAAATGAGGGTTTCGAAAGTACATCAACGAGCATGTTTTTTCCAACACAAGCTGTCATACTAGACTGGACCCAAGAAGAAACCAACTGTGATGATGTAACCCTTTTCCATGCCAAGTCTATCAAAAATTGATCCAGTAGATGTGATACATTACTTCACCAATGCAGTCAACTAGGAGCAACAAGATGGTGTTGATTGTGAAGACAAAATTCATATAAGTCAAGATGAACCTGAGTTTGTGTCATGTACACAAGAGGATGGGAAGCAAGTGCCAAGGCAAATCACTAGATTCTTAAGACTTCCAGTGCAGAGAATGAATCAATCTTCACATGGAGGTGGGAAAGGGGTGTTATGTCTAAGTATCTAGTCACAGATCTTGACATCTGATGAGTACATTCAAAGGGAAAAAGATAAAGAGTCTGAAAGGAAAATAGATGAGGAATTGACAGAATGAAAGAAAGAATAGATGAGATAGAGGAAGGAACAACGTGAAGCAGAAGTGATAGAAAAGGAGGCTATGAGGGTGGGAAAACAAACCAAAAAATGTAGGATTCCCAAGAGAAGTTCATTCAAAGACAAGAGAAGGCAAAGAAAGATGCAGACACAAAGCTTGAGAAGACGATGATGAAAGATGAAAAGGTAGCCAAGCATGCAAAGAGGATAAAAGATGTGGCCATAGTCGCAGAACCTCTACGCATCCGACACCCAATTCTCATAGAAATGATGAACCTCTTGTCCCCAGCCTTCACAGTTATTAATACTATGCAAGTTGGGACTAAACCTGGATCCTCAGACACCATGAAACTTACTTCAGGTGTCAACCAAGCATTGCTTTCTCAAATAATAAGTTTCTTACAAACCCTTCCCAGCCAAGAAAACACTACTGTTGGGCCAAACCCTAGTAGGCCACAATCTGTTGGGGTTGGATTTGTGACACCTCCTCCATTTAATACCCATATGGAAAATTGATTGAGTTTGTGATTAATTATATTTTGTGAGCCCTCCGAAGAGAAGATTTTGAGTTTCGATATAACTGTGATGTGATTATAGAATAACATATTGCTAGATATTTTGTAACGTTTTCAGAAATCCGTTATTTTCAGATATCTCAGATGAATATTCCAATGAATTGATGGTGTTGCTATAAATCTCATATGTTTTTTTTTTATTTTTTTGATGTGATATTTCTCATATGTCAGTTGAACTGATCTCATTTATTTCTCACTATCAAAAGAGGCCACATAAGTGTTCAAATTGCTCACTATCAAAAAGGCCATATCAGTGGCATCTAATTATTAGATCTCACCGATATGTCCTCTTTTGATAGTGAGAAATTTGAACACTTATAAGTGTTCAAATTGCAGTGATCATATATAAATTGCAGTGTCTAATATGTCTACTATGTCATTGCATCGAAATGATAAAAGGAAATGTCCTATTTGCAAAAAGGCACTAGACAAAGAACTATTTACTAGTGCCCTAGAAGATATTTTGTTAGCTGCCAAGTTTTCCTTGTTGGCAGTATCTACCAAAATATATTTTAAGGTACTTTTAAACAATTCTTTGTCTTATTTGTTTTACAAAAGGGGCATTTCCTTTTGATCAATAATATATATATAACATTAACACAACAACATAGGCATATAAATGATGAAACTGAAACAAGCTAAAGTTCCACAAAGAGATGATTGAAACATAAACAAATCAAAAATTGCATTGTCTAATAGATCATTGCCAAAGTAAAGTCCCACAAAGAGAAGATTGAAAGATAAACAATCCAAAAAATGCATTTTCTACTAGATTTTTTTCTAATGTGAACTAAGTGTGTTTCTTGTAGCCAGATGAACTAAGTGAGGAATTTAAACAAATTGAAACATAAACAATTCAGAAATTGAAACATAAACAATTCACAAAATGAAACATAAACAAATCACAAACTGAAACATAAACAAATCACAAATTGAATTGTCTACTAGATCATTGCCAAAGTAGTCATATTGACTTTACCTGAGAGGAAGGCTCGTTGTCTTCGACATAGTGACTCCTTATCGTGTTTGTAATTGCCTACCATAACAATCACAACAAAATGCAAAACAACTAAAGTGTGTTAAGAAACGTGCATTTAATAAGAAATGCATAACTACCTAAGATATCTACATAAATTAATATAAAATGTAAGCATTAAAGGCATAATCTCCAAAGAATTGAAGTGTGTTAATAAACACATTTACATTGATATGATGATCTTCCACAAGTATGGTTCTTCCTTCAATGATCTAGCGTGCCTGCAAAAAATAGTAATAATCGAGGGTAGCGTAACGTTGTCACAACAAATCATCCATACATTATTGAATGCAAAACAACTCTTTGAATGTCTTTAACATTTGACAACATGCATACAATCCTTACATGCATTCATACATACATATTCAAATGCATAAGTACATACATATACATATCCACCTACATGCATATGCACATGTACATAGAATTTCACATATGCACATATACATACATATGCATATGCATATGTATAACATACATACATATTGCAAACAAATAGTTACATAAGGAATGTGCAAAGGGAATTTGTAGAACTCATAAATATGCAATGAATTGGATTGTAATGAAAGTGACATGGAAAATTTTGTCTTATAATATAATTTGAATGTGCAATGCATTTGATTGTGATAGCTAGCTATTTTCAAATTTGAATTTTTGAGGGAAACAGTCAGTCATGTCATATTAAATATGCAGTTCTCCATTGCTTCAAATTGTTCAGTTTTCTTCTATGGTTTGAATTGTTCACACTATAATGAGTCAAGTTCACAGTATATATATGTATGATGAAACAATATAATGAGTCAAATTCACACTGTAATAAAAAATAATGTGGAGTCAAGTTGACACTATAAGCCTTCAAGTCTGTTGGGAAAAATGGTGTCTCAACCTTGCATTTATGTGAGGTTACTATTTATAGTAAGTTTTCATTTGAGCACGAAATGGTGCGAAACTCTCCCTGAAGCTTCTGGTTGGCTAGATGAGCATTCCGGTAAAGTTTCGTCGCAAGGTCACAGCTAGTTTTGAAGATATTAAAGTTTTCGTCTTAGAGGGGTGCAATAAAATATTTAAACTTAATTTTGGGGACTTTAGAGGCTCCGAAATGCCCTCAAAAGTGGTCATAACCGGCGAAGCGGGTTACGAGGTGATAGAGAACTTCGCGAGCTTTCCGTCGCTTCAAACGGTTCATCAATCGGACACCCGGTTCTCAAGTTATGGCCTCCGGAAGTTTGTACTCCTGAAATAGGAAAAATAATTTGTATCGGATACATAAATGAGCTGTAAAAGGGAGCGACACGTGTTGATGTGTGCTTTAACATGTCATAGGGCGTCTAGAAGGGAGATAAGGTCGGCTACACCTTATTGGGTGGTTTTAGCCCATGGTTTTGTAATACCGTTTGACGGTTTCTTGTATTGTATCTCCTATTTATGAGGTGTGTGAGATAGAGGTTGTGTGTAAGAGTCTTATGGCTATTGAGTTGCCTCTGAATCTCTGATTAGTGGTACTCCTGCGAAGAGCTTGCTCTGCAAATATGTTGTAATCTATTTTGATTGCTGAATAAAATATTGAGCTGCTTTTGGAGGGTGGGGTTTTTTCTCTCGAAAGGGTTTTCCCCACGTAAATCATTGTGTTGTGGTATGAATGCTATTATATCTATTTCTATTTTCTGTAACTGTTGTAATGATCTGAAAAAGTTTTGCATTACCCTCCTCTCAAGGTTAGTGTAGGAAGTTGTTTCCGCTACTTAACTTCCTTACAAGTGGTATCAGAGCCTGATCACCTTTGGTTTCAATTGTGGGCAGTTGGGTTTTTTGAACTAATCCAGATTTGAGTGGGAGCTTGTACAAAAGACACTTTTTTGATCTTGTTGCAGGAATATTCAGATGGTGAGTTCGTCAGGGAGAATAAAGGTGGAGAAATTTAATGGAAGTAATTTTGAGATGTGGAAGCTGAAGATGGAAGATCTGCTAATAGATCGAGATCTTTGGGATGCTGTTGATGCGAATGTCCAAAGGCCCTCAGATCCTACTGCGGCAGCCCAGTATGATGTTATGGACCGAAAAGCCAAGGGTCTAATCAGACTATGCCTGGCAGACTCTGTTCTAATCAATGTCCATGAAGAAAACTCTGCAAAGAAGCTATGGGCTAAGCTTGGTGAGATGTATCAAGTGAAATCTTTATTAAATCAAATTTTCTTAAGAAAGAAATTGTATTCCTTGAAGATGGAAGAGGGTGGACGAATTGCAGACCACCTGGAAGCATTCAATATGTTGGTGGCTCAATTAGTATCCGTCGGTGTTAAGATGGACGAGGAGGAGAAATGTCAGATCTTGCTTTGCTCTTTGCCTGATTCGTGGGATTCTCTTGTTATGGCTATCGGTAGTACTTCTGTTGTTTTGAAATCTGAAGACGTGGTGGGTGCCCTACTTGGTGAAGAGATGCGAAGGAAGGTATCCATCAGTTCAAAGGAAGCCCTAACCGTTTGTGGAAGACCTAGGAGAAAGGCAAGAAGAATGAGAAGCGCGGCAAGTCCAAATCCAAAGGGAGATCGAAATCTCCTAGAAAGTCCAAAGTCATTTGCTGGAATTGCAGTAAACCGAGTCACATCCGTAAGGACTGCAAAGAAGAAAAGAAGAAGAAAAAGAAAAAGTTCGATTCTGATTCTGAGTCCGACAAGGAAGATGGCGATGCATTTATTGCGGCTTTGGCGACTCATGCAGGTAATGATGCCTGGCTAATTGACTCAGGTGCATCTTTTCATATGACTTCCAATAGAAATTGGTTTTCTGAATATGAAGGATTTAATGGAGGTAAGGTGTACTTGGGTGATGATTCACCTCTAGACATTGTTGGTCGAGGTAAAGTTAGAATCAGGTTTTCTGATGGTAGAATAAAAAGGATTAATGGTGTGCTGCATATCCCTAGATTAAAACGAAACCTATTATCTGTGAGCAAACTGATAGATGCGGGTGTGCAGGTAGTCCTTTCTGAAATAGGATGTAAGATGATTAAGGGTGCTATGGTAGTTGCTAGAGGTGTCAGGTTTGGCACTTTGTATAAGCTTGAAGCATACACTGTTGAGTG
Organism: Cryptomeria japonica; assembly: GCF_030272615.1. Classification (NCBI taxonomy): domain Eukaryota; kingdom Viridiplantae; phylum Streptophyta; class Pinopsida; order Cupressales; family Cupressaceae; genus Cryptomeria; species Cryptomeria japonica. Next base: position 25,389 of record NW_026729653.1, on the reverse strand, counting down.
TAATAGCATTTCTATAAAAAGTAAATCTGTGGATACTTCACTGGAAGATTTGAAGGTTTCACCTTCAGCAGATGGAAATGGTTTTTGGGTACCTAAGGGTGCACTTTCGTCTGAAGCAAAGTTACCTGCAGAGAAGACTATGTTATGGCACCAGAGACATGGCCACATTGGAGAAAAGGGTCTAAGGACCTTGAAAAATAAAAATCTTGTTGAAGGTTTGAATGATTGTAATCTTGACTTTGATTTCTGTGAGCATTGCATTTATGGAAAACAAAACCGCGTTCAGTTTTACTCGAGTTCTCATAAAACTTGTGGTGTTTTGGATCTTATCCATTCTGATGTGTTTGGTCCAGTAGATGTCTCTTCGATTGGAAAATCCACATATTATGTTTCATTTATTGATGATTTTAGTAGAAGGACATGGGTATATTTTCTAAAGAGTAAATCTAAAGTTTTTAGTCGTTTTAAAAAATTTAAAGCAATGGTTGAGTTGCAGACTGGAAAGAAAATAAAATGTTTGAGAACTGATAATGGTGGTGAGTTTTGCTCTAATCATTTTGATAGATTCTGTAAAGACTGTGGAATTAACAGGCAGAAGACAACTCCGTATTCTCCACAGCAGAATGGAGTTGCAGAAAGAATGAACAGGACACTGATGGAGAAGGCTAGGAGTATGTTGAGTGGTGCTGGTCTCGAACAAAAGTTTTGGGCTGAAGCTATTGCCACTGCTTGCAACCTAATTAACAGGTCTCCTACATCAGCTCTTCTTGATAAAACGCCTATGGAAGCATGGTCAGGTCACAAGCCTTCATTGAGACATCTTAGAGTTTTTGGTTGCGAGGCATATGCACATGTGCCAAAGGAGAAGCGAACAAAGTTGGAGAACAAGGCTGTGAAATGTATCTTCATCGAGTATAGTTATGGTGTGAAAGGATACAAGCTTTGGGACCTTGTTGCACAAAAGGTAATTCACAGTAGAAGTGTTATTTTTAGAGAAATTAAGTCTCCTTCTGTTACATTGCAGCCAGAATAGACTAAAAAAGAAGACGTGATTCAACTTCCTTCTACACCTGAAAGAGTTGAATCGAGACCCCTAGATAGGCAAGAATTTGAGGAGAGCTCGTCTAGCTCTGAATCTTCAGAAGAGGAGGAAGAACCTCCAACTCAGCTTGTTCGAAGGTCTACAAGACATAGACAACCACCTGAAAGGTATTCACCTGATGATTGGAGATGTATTTTTGCTCTGAATACTAGTGTGGATGAACCAAAATCTATAGAAGAGGCATTAGGTATGAATGATGCAGAATCCTGGAAGATTGCTATGGAGGAAGAAATGGCAGCTTTGAAAAAGAATGATACATGGGATCTTGTACCATTGCCTGAAGGACGAAAACCTGTTGGTTGTAAATGGGTGTTCAAGAAAAAGATTGGTTCAGATGGAAGCATTGAGAAGTATAAAGCAAGGTTGGTTGCAAAAGGCTACTCTCAGGTTGAGGGTGTTGATTACGGTGAGATATTTTCTCCTGTTGCAAAAATGACGTCCATTAGATTTTTGCTTTCTATTGCTACTGCTTATGATTTAGAGGTTGGGCAAATGGATGTGAAAACTGCTTTCATTCATGGTGATTTGGAGGAAGATATTTATATGACACAGCCAGAGCACTATGTGGTGAAAGGCAAAAGTAATTTGGTCTGTAAATTGAAGAAATCTTTGTATGGCCTCAAACAATGTCGCAGGATGTGGTACCAGAAATTTGATACATATGTGTTGAGTTTGGGATTTGAACGTTCTAAATCAGATCGCTGTATTTATTATAAATCTTATAGTGATCATTTCTTATTCATTGCATTGTATGTTGATGATATGTTATTCATTGGTAAAGGGAAAGGTATGCTTTCAGAACTGAAGTCTCAGCTCGCTGCTAAATTTGAAATGAAAGATCTTGGTGCAGCAAAGCACATTCTTGGGATGGAAATTAGAAGAGATAGGGTGAACAGAAAGCTATGGCTAGGCCAGAGTAAGTATGTGAATTCAGTGTTACAGAGGTTCAACATGCAGAATTGTAGACCATTGAGTGTTCCTTTTACAGTTGGAATGAAACTATCTATTTCAGATTGTCCTACATCCCCATTGGAGATGGAAGACATGAGCAGAGTGCCTTACCAGAGTGCGGTTGGAAGCTTGATGTATGCTATGGTCTGTACTAGACCAGACATTGCCCAAGCAGTGGGAGTACTTTCTAGATATATGTCTAATCCTGGTAGAGTTCATTGGGATGCAGTCAAAAGAGTCTTCAGATATTTAAAGGGTACTTCAGAGTATTCTTTGTGTTATCATGGTAATTCAGTCGGAGACATGACTTTCCTTGATATCCATGGTTATGTGGATTCAGATTGGGCAGGTGATATTGATAGCAGAAGATCCACCAGTACTTATGTGTTTACTTTGTTTGGTGGTGCAATTAGTTGGATGAGTAAGTGACAGGCTGTGGTTGCTTTATCCACTACTGAAGCAGAGTATATGGCAGCTACTCATGCTTGTAAAGAGGCCATTTGGCTTAAGAGACTGTGTTTAGATATTGGAATAAAACAAGGTACAGTGACAATTTACTGTGATAGTCAGAGTGCAATTAGCCTAGCTAAGAACCCGACATTTCATGCCCGGACCAAACATATTGATGTGCAGTATCATTTTGTTAGAGATATGGTCGAAGATGGTAGGGTGAAGCTGGTTAAGGTGGAAACTTTGATGAATGTTGTAGATGCTTTAACTAAGGTTGTAAGCAGAGAGAAGTTCAGATGGTGTTCAGAGTCTATGGGCCTTATGGCCCCTAGCAATTGATTCATTGTGTTGACATTCCCTTCCGCTCCTGCAAGGTGTTCGACAAGTGGGAGATTTGTTGGAAAAAATGGTGTCTCAACCTTGCATTTATGTGAGATTACTATTTATAGTAAGTTTTCATTTGAGCACGAAATGGTGCGAAACTCTCCCTGAAGCTTCTGGTTGGCTAGATAAGCATTCCGGTAAAGTTTCGTCACAAGGTCACAGCTAGTTTTGAAGATATTAAATTTTTCGTCTTAGAGGGGTGCAATAAACATAATTTTAAAAATCTAAAATGAAATGACCTGCATATTCCATCAAAACAATACATAAAAAGAGTTGTACAAAATATGATACCATATAGCCTTGTAGGCCAAAATCGATCGCTGAGATCGTGATGTCATCAATCTGGGACATCTCATCCTCTGTCAACACCTACAAACCAAAAATTGGACCAAGCATTAAAGATAGTTAGTATATCTTGTATTTTTTTAAATTCAAAGTGTACTATTCTATTTTAACATTTTACAAAATTTATACCTTAGGCATCGAAGTTGCAGCTATGGTAACTGGGGGAGGTGTATCGGATACTACTGCTGCATCCTAAAATGCATATTATTTTTCTCAATTTAAATCGATGTATAAATGAAAATTCATTTATGTAATTACAAATTTAAAGTGACTGATAAATAAAATGTTATGAATTCAAATCAACACACCTATGTCTGTGGCTCATGGGCAAACACCATGTCCATCAACTCATCTGTTAGCGCGACATCCTCAACCGTGTGAACCTGACATCTACAACCGCAAATCGTGCATAGATGATATGAGTATCCATCTGCACAGGCTGCATCATCTATCCCCAAGCATATCCCCGAGCAACTGACACACATATGCTCGATGGGCTCTTTGTCGCCCTCTAATGGCTCATCATCCAATACAATAGGGTGTGCTAATGACGTCCCATGCTGGCTGATGGCACCAGTCAATGATGTGGCCACCTGAAGAGTCTGTAGCTCCATTGACTCTTTCATCTCTAATGGGACAACCTGATGCACCTTGGGTTTGGGTGCTAGGGGGCAGCGACTCTCCGTGGCTAATCGCCTACGGGCTCCAGGTCTATCTTGGGCAAAGTCACCACCTCTACCATGAAACTCTCTCATGTCAAAATAGTTTGGTCGCACATTGAGCACAAACTCACAATATATTTTTCTCAAAAAATATAATGGCACCTCATACTTATTACAAGGTGGATCATCAAAGACCATCCACCACCTCTGCCAAAAAAGATTCTTCATCTGCGCATTGGTACACCAATGTATGGGAAACCTCTTTGCATTAAGAGGTAATGACTGACCAGTTTTGGGATCAACAAAAAGGGCACATATTTGTTGTTTAGAAATATTTTTGTTTTTTACGTCATCGTACGATAGCCCATTGACATAGAATTGACGACACCTATCCCTAAAGCTTCCCCATTTGGTAATTTCTATGGAAACAACTATGACACCACTAGCTAATGTTTCTAGGCTAGTGGCGAGGGATTGATGATGGTCAAGTTCAGAAGTTTTCAATTTTACAATCAGTATATTGATTTTAGACGTATTTTGTCCTAACTGATTAATTAATTCTTCCTGTGTTTCGGCTGTGTAGTCAAAAGGAGGAATTGGGGGTTGTTCTTATGTGTTTTCAGGAGGTGCATTTGGTTGTTCTTGTGGGTTTTCAGGAGGTGTATTTGGTTGTTCTTGTTCTGGATTAGAAGAATCTGGTTTTTGAAACAAAAATTTAAAAAACCTAATCAAAATTAATGAAATTAAATTCAAAATGTAAAATAAATTGCATAAACCGGAAAGAAAGACAAAAATAAACAAAAACTATCCTTGATCCATAGCCTGGAGGACAAATCTAGCACCCCGTTTGCAGTTTAGGTGAGAAAATAGGGGAAAAAATAAAGTTAAAAATGTGATTTATGGGTAACTGAGACCCAGTTTTTTTTTTTTTTAAATTTTACTAGGCACCGCGTACGTGGTTTTATTTGGATTATTAGTGCGTACGTGCTCATTTTCCTATAAGCAGTGCGTACATGCTCATTTTCCTAGGAGTAGTGCAAACGCACTCATTTTCCTAAAAGTAGCACGTACGCGCTACCTTTTCAAGGCTCGGGAAGAACAAACCTAAGCGCGTACGCGGGAATTTTAAATTTTAAAACTGTGTATATGTTGCTTGTTTTTCCAAGTGTTTTTTGGGTGGTGTCCACTTTTCTGACCACCATCTTTGTGCATAAACCCATTAAGAATAAGCTATTAAATTTAGTCTAATCATACCATAATGATAATTATTTTTCATCAAGTGTTGGTGCCATACTAAACATTATTAATTAGTAGTGTACAAATCTAACAAATACATAGAGTTCATATCATTTCATAATCTTCAAATTATCATTATGTTTGACTTGAGAATACATCAAATATGCACACTTGGAGACTAGCTCTAACATACATCACATATATATAATGAGTAGTTCTAACATACATCACATTATATAGTGACTAGCTCCAACATACATTAAAAAAACATAGTGAGTGGCTTATACACACATCAATATTATAATAGTGATTAGCTCATACACAAGGGCTAACTAAAACTCACCTACAGGGCATCTCAAATAGGAAAGGAATATCAGTGCATTACATAGTACACCATAGGCCCCATTCTTTTCCTCAACTTTCTACACCAATGGGGAACTGAGAAGAGGATTCAATGTATCTCATATTACATCAAAGGTCCATCCTCAACCTAATAGGGTTAATTTTTCCAATCGACAATGAGGAAGAGGATTTGGTGTATTTACGCTACACCAGGGGTCTATCATCCATTCCAATGATCTCTATAAGTAGCTAAGCAACCTAGCTTGGTGGATTCAAAGGTATCAACTCACAACATTAAAATATGCTCAGTATAATGTGGTTCTAATGCCACTAAAATAAATCATTTTTACTTAAGTTATCATGCAATCTGCAAACTATGCTTAGATTAAGGAAAATTTGTTCCTAATTCATAATATAAGGGTATAATTTTTTCTATAGATTTAATCTAAAATTGATATGCCCCTAACCCTATAGTGTGTATTGTGTTAACAATAGTTATCTTGTGTCTACCTTAACTCTTAATTAAGTTATATTATCATTATTATATTTTTATTTAATTATTTATGTAATTCTAAAGCTTATATATTGTTATCTAAGTCAACCTAAGTGATTTCATTGACATAATTTATGATATATATAAGAGGAAAAGGTTGGTTATTATCATTATATTGAGTATTGCATTCTTGTTGAAGACTATTGTAGGACCCCTGCCATGTGGCATATTATTATCAAGTATTTGTAGCATATTTCATATTATCTTCTCTTGTGCAAGTTAGTTCATAACAAGTGGTATTAGAGCTATGATTTTAGCAAAGGTGCACAAAAACCTAGTTTTTGAATTTATTATAATTTTTAATTGATGTTTGGGGATCATATAGAGAATCTATAGTCCAAAAACTAGTCTCTATCATGAATATGTTGCGAGTTATTGTAATTTTATGATTTTTCATAAGTTTACCTTCTAGATTATAAATCAAGGATTTTTTTAATAATTTTGTACATTTTTTAAAATCTCATCAAAAATCATCTTGGGTCTATTAATTTTATTTTAAAATTTGAAGCCAGCCACATTATGTATTGGTCATATCAAAGATGGGTTAATTGAATTTGATAGAAAGGTTATCTATTGAGTGCATTTTTTCTTAAACCCTAGTTTCATTGGAAGTTCCTAATTTTGACAAAAATTGAGATGCATTACAATGGTGGTACAAATATATATAATAGCGCATGGTAAATCTCTAGCATGGAAATTATGTTTTTACTTGTGTGCAAGAGGTGAAGTAACTAGACAATATATTTATATTTTGGAGAAACTCGAACAAGATTTTTTAGATATATGAGATCCTAAAGATGAAGAATAAGAACAAGAGGATGGAAATCAATATAAGACAAAAGAGGAAGAACAAAATAAAGAAGAAAAGGAAGAGGAGGAGAAATAACATTAAGAAGAGGATGAAGAAGAAAAAGAAGGCTTAGAGGAAGGAGATGATATAGGTACATACACTTCAACTCAAGGGAAGGAGATGATATAGGTAGATATCAAATATGCAGACATTGAGTATAGATTTGGAAATGAGAGTTAGAGATGAACCAATGCCTAAATTTGAGCCCAAAACTGTCAATAATTAACTATGGGGCTAGGTGACTTAGTCCTATAAGTGTTAGATGCAGATATTAATAATAGATTTAGGATCAAAATGTTACTCTTAATATTCTCCTAAAGTTTCAATTTATTTTTTTGAATACTATTCAATGAATGATTGTCATTGTCAAGGGTTTTTCACTTATTCAAAATCTAGCTCTTTTTGTCTTAGTCTACACTTTTTGGATCTGTATTTTTTCTCTGATGAACTTGCAACTTGCATGTTCACAAGAGAGGAAAATATGTTGTTGGGTTGATAGGGATTTTTCTAGGTCAAACCTTGGACTTGGAGCTAACTCTATAATGATGAATGAAATAGAAAAGAGGGCTTACCCTTGTAGGTTAAAGGTTAGATCTAGAAATAAATGCTCAATTTGAATCGCAATACCTTCCTTTATGGATCTCCTTTTCCTTGAAGTATTCACATAAAGGTCGATGTTACTGTGTAGGGCTTCACATAAATTTGATCATGGATGTCATCTTGAAAGCTTAAAAGTTTGAATACTTGACCTCTCCTTCATTGCCTTAATGATGCTTGATTGTTTGCTCGATTAGAATTGAATTGTTCTTGAGAAATTGTAATTGAGAGGTATTTCAAATGAGGGCATAAGGATTGTTTTTATACCTATCTTAATGAAATGTGTTGAAAATTACAAAAAAGATCGACATCAATTTTTGTTTCTCCATCAACATTTTCCAATGGTTAGAGGGTTTGTATTTGGACCTATTTGGATTGGACTATGATGCCTAATGCCCTAGTCTAATCCTTTTGGACTGGGCAAAGGTCAAGAAGTCAAAACATATAGTAAAAACCACATATTTAACATTGGTTTGAGAAGAATCAGGTATATTTAGGGCATACAAGGTAGAAACACTAAAGTGACGTCCAAGTGAGAATGAAAGTTTATGAGGATACAATTATGATAGTACACACAAACACACACACAATTGTAAGGGGACTCTTATGAAGGGGACTTATGTGTTATCATTACTAGTTTCTTATATGTTAAATTGGTAATCACTATATGTCATTGTGTAAATCATAAGTATTTCATTGAAACATTAATGTAAACTATGCAAGTGATATAAAGAAACACAATCATTTCTTGATACCTCAATTTGAATGCATTGATTTGCCCTTATCTCTTCACGTGTTGAGATTTATTACACTTCTTTCATCATTGTTACAACTTATTTAAATACTTTATATTACAAGTCATTATGAATTAAGAAACATAGTTTTTATTTCTTATGATGAAACACTCATAATTTGTAATGAATTTATTATAAAAATATAAAATAATTTGAAATTATAACTTCCAATAAAATTAAAAAATAATCAAATATTAAACTTGTGAAAAAAGTCATGAACAAATGAATTCATTAGAATATATCTTCATGACAATAAAGAGCTCCATAAATTGAATTTTAAAGATTAATGAAGCTTTTAAAAGAATAAAATTAAATCAATAAAGACGTCCATGAACTGAAATTTTAAAAAATAAGGAAGATTATTAAAGAGTAAAGTTAATTAAGCTTTCTGAAAAAGTTCAAACAAATCTCTATGCTGGGAAAAAAGAAACTTCTCGTTGTATATCGACGAAACTGCTTAAGACTGAAGGAGTTCGGAGTTTGACTATCAAAATTCTTAGAATCATGTTCCACGCATCAAAACAATAATGTGTGCTTTCCCCGCAATGAAAGGGAATTTACACCACAAGCTCGATTTCTGAATTATGCAATTCTGTAGACTTAGTGAAGTTAGTGAAACTTCAAAAGACTGTCCAACATTTCAGAAGGTTTGAAGTTGGCAGAGAGTTTGTGAAATCTATATAACAATTTCGTTTGAGCAATTGAAAATGGATATCTTCAATTGCAAGGCGGTGTGCTCTAGAACTGGAAAGGGAGAGGCAAACCAATATTCTTTTCATAATACTTTGCCTGTGAAATCTATGTTTTATGTTGGGTTGGGGAAGTCCATAGGGGATTTGAAGGAGCTTTTGTTCCAGAGCGACGCCTCCATTGTTGGTGTGCATTGTATGGGCGGTGGTGGAAAAACGAGTTTGGCATTGGCTTTATGTGATGATCCCAATATCAAAGGTGACATTTTTAATCCATCATTTTTTTGATGATTTTCCCAGCTTAAGGATTTTTTTGTTCTTTTGCAGCTTACTAATAACACAATTGTTTTTGTGGACATCAGGTTGTTTCCGAAATATAGTTTTCATCACTGTTTCACAATCCCCAAATCTGAAGGGAATTTTAGAGACAATATGGGAGAAGCTCTTTAGGAGGAATGTACCTGAGTTTCAGAATGTGGAAGATGCACATATACAGCTTCAGCAGCGGCTTTTAAAGCAATCTAAGCCAACTCCGGTGGTGTTAGATGATGTTTGGTCCAGAGCTAATTTGGACAAATTACTATTTGAAGCTCCGGGGTGCAAAACCCTTGTCACAACTAGAAACGGTTCTATCGTCCCTAGAAACCCCTATACTCGGCTGTATCAATTGCCATTGTTGAACAAAGAGGATGCTCTCTCACTTTTCTGCTTGTCAGCATTTGGACAGACATCAATTCCAATTACGGCAGATGCAAATCTAGTAATAGAGGTATAGACTTTTCTTACCAAATGTGAATAAAACTACAGCTTCTTATCAAATCAAATAAAAATAATATAAGTGAAAGGAAATTATGAGGTTATTTGACGTTTTGCTTTGGTATATTGCAATTATTGGGTGTTCTCATTGTTCTGGTACTCAAAGTACTTTGAAGTTGAAAAAAGTACTTATCCACAAAAGTAATAGCTCAAATTGTACAATACAATTTCGTTGCTTTTTTATCTTACTGGCCTTCCCTGAACATTCATGAAAATATCGCTATTGTAAATGACAGGTACAAGCCGAATGCAAGGGTTTACCTCTTGCTCTTAAAGTGGTTGGAAGTTATTTGTACGGGGAACCTCATGTGGCCTGGGAGAATGCAAAGCAAAAACTTTCCCTGGGAGAATCAATATCCCCATATCACAGCGAAGGGCTTTTTAGACGCTTGGAGACCAGTATTGATTGCTTGGATGATGTTTGGAGAGAATGCTTTTTAGACTTGGGGTCATTTCCAGAGGGCAAGAAAATTTGTGCTGACGCACTGCTGGACATTTGGGTTTATGTTCGGAATATGGAGTGGCAGGATGCCCATATTATGTTACTGGAACTTGCAAGAAGAAATCTCCTGAATCTAATAAGCAATCAAGGGTAAATGTCTTTCCTTGCATATAAATTTCCTGTTTTCATTTTTTAGAACATTGAGCTGACTTGGTTTTTGCCATTATCAGAATCCAATCAACAATCTCGTACGGATGTGCCTCTGAGCTATTCTTTTTACAGCATGATGTGATGCGAGACTTAGCCTTGTATATGGGATGCCAGGGCAGTATAGTCCACAGAAAGAGGTTACTCATGCCCAGGAAGGAGCATCGCCTACCAGGGGAATGGGAGTTGCTTAGAGATAGACAGTTCAATGCTCATATTGTCTCTATTCACACAGGTTGGATATTCCGCCCAAATACTTATTTAGTGGCAAAATATGAAGGCTATGTGAACAATTAACAAATATTAAGATTTATTGTGTTTTCAACTTTTCGTCCTACTTCCTCATATATGTGATTGAAGCAAAATTCCTTTGATATCAAATTTTTTCATTAGCAAGTAGTTTGCTTGCCGCTGAAAGATGTTCTAATTCAATTGCATATATGATTTATCTGATGCAGGTTCTATGGCTGAGAATGACTGGTATGAGATGAATCTTCCGGAGACAGAGGCTCTAGTGTTATACTTTTCTGCAAGCGAATACTTTCTTCCTCCATTTCTGAAAACTATGAAAAAACTCAAAGTTTTAATATTATGTAATTTGAGCTCAGAGAAGGCCATAATAAAAGGTCTAGATGCCTTATCTTCACTCAGCTCAGAAGTGTTTCCTTGGAGAGGCTGGTTTTACCCACCATTCCCAAACAGAGCAGAGTTATGCAAAACTGGGACAAACTTTCTCTAAGCTTATGCGAAGGATTTGAAAAAATGCCCACATTCAACGAATCCAATCTGCATGAATTTAGCCTGGACCACTGCAGCGAGTTTGAGGAGTTGCCTCCTGCTCTTTGTCACATGCCCTGTGCTCATATATGGTCTGTTACCAACTGCCATCTGGTTGAGAAGCTGCCATATAATCTCGGAAATATGAGTTCTCTAAGGATGTTAAGATTATCAGCATTACCAGGCCTGAAAGAGCTTCCGACATCTATTGGAAAACTTGGGCACCTGGAATTTCTAGACATTTCACTGTGCGAGGGCTTGGAAAAACTTCCTGAGGAAATAGATGAGCTCAAGAAATTGAGAGACTTTGACATGAGAGAGTGTTATCATTTGAGGAGGTTGCCAGAAAGTGTTTGTGGATTAAGCTCCCTCAAACATGTTATCTGCAATGAGAATATTGGGGGAAAGTGGTTGCGAGCTAAAGCCTCTTCTATCCCTGACCTGAGAGTGGAAATTGTGGAAGCACAGTTCACTTTTCTGACCCTAACTTTTTAGTATATTGAGTTATTTGTAGTCTGTAACTAAGCCATACGATCATTATTATTTGTCTAGTTTATTAGGTGTTTCTAGTTGTTGGATTTTCATGTGCACATGGACAATTGATGGAGTCTAGTAGAGGGCTTTTTTGGAGAAGTACAATTCACTTTCTTTTTTGGAGAAGTGCAATTCACTTTGGATTGGCTTGAAGATTGAAATTTTCCTGAATCTCTACTCCATATAATATGGCTAAGTACCATATGGATTAAACATAAGTGTTTTATTCTATGATCGCTATATCTCTAGTGTAATTATTTTAAAGCAAAGAGCGAATCCGTGGAGTTTCCTGATAAAGCAAGTTTAGGTGAAACTTTTTGCAATCCAGAAGGCAATCCTCTGTATCTTAAATTTCAGGCCGTTGCAAATTTTGCTACTAAATATTGACATTCACTCTTAAAGTTATATTTTAATTGATAAAAATATGCATTTTTTTTATTATACCTAACTAATTGAGATTAAACAAAGTCACTAAAATTAACTTCAAATGCAACCACGCTAGATTGATTGGACAGTGAAAATGACGTCTAGTAATAACAAGGATTGTACTATGTTCGTGGCTGACAGAACCGTTGCCATCATCTGCCTCAAGAACAGTAACTGTTATAGAATGAGTCAACTAATTGCACACATGAAATTTCTGGTTTGGTGAGAAATGAAATTGTACAGATATTTTCATCGGTTATAGGTACAAATTTGGTTTTAAATAATTTTTTCGATTCACACACTTTTCTGGAGTCAGAATATTTACCAAAGTTTCAAACATTGTTCAACCATTTGTTGATAGCCTAAGTAGGGGAAGACTACCAATAGATAATATAGTTCCAATAACCGTCACCTTATTGTCATATTGACCCCCCAAAAGATTAAAAAAAAATTTGTCAACATAAAAATACAGTAAATATTTATTTTAACACCAATACATGTTCACAAATGAATTAGTAGTTGACAACAAAAAAAAAACAACAACTATTGGTACATTTCCTATTTTAATACAAAACAATTTGCACAAATAATAAACATTTTTTTTTTTTTTTAAACTTAATGTTTACATTCGCCACTTTATGCATGTGGCTAAAAAGTACAAATGTACTCCAATTACAATTACATATGAACAACTATTGGTGCATTACATTACATAAAAACAATCAACTTTAGATTTCTTAGACACTCAAGTGTACATTCTTCCAAATATCACTTCATAGTTTCATGCATTAAATGGATCTGCATTTGCAACAACCGGTGTAAGGCTCTCGAGTGACCAAGAATTTACATAAAATCAAATTAAAAAAAACCAAGTTTCATTCAAAGCATAGAAGAAAACTGGATACTTTGAAGCAATGGAGGATTGCATATTTAATATGACATGACCGACTGTTTCCCACAAAAATTCAAATTTAAAAATAGCTAGCTACCACAATCGAATGCATTGCACATTCGAATTATATTATAAGACAAAACTTTTTGAGTCATTTTCATTACAATCCAATTCATTGCATATTCCCAAGCTCTGCAAATACCCTCTGCACATTCCTTACTCAAGGGCGCACATTCAGGTTGGTGCACACAGAATAACTAAATTCCCTCTGCAGTCAACGTTAAATGTTATAAATCTTTCAATTGAAATTATACTATTTTCAATAAACCAGCATTTCTTTCAATATAGTCACTGTAAATAATATTAACAACCATATTGGATGTCCAATGATGGTTTAGCTCCTTTGTAGCTACATTATGTTTTGTTTATCGATGATTTATTTGTATGCAGTTTACAGTTTCATTTCAATGCTCGCTTATAATAGTGTGAACTTTACACTCCAACTTTTTTGCTTCATTATAGTGTGAACTTGACTCCACTTTCTTTGCTTCATTTTGCGATATAGATTTCATTTCAATGCTCTGTTACAGTTTAATAATGTTGAAATCCTCAAAGAGAATGACAAAAAAAATGATTATCTATCTGTTTTATTCGAAACCCCTTCATTATTTATCATTTTATTTTATGGGTGCGTTGTTAAATGGTGTCTCTCTATTTATAATGCCAAAATAATTATAGAGAATGCAAATAAAAATGATTATTATTCATAATTATTCGAAACCCCTTCATTATTTATTATTACAATACTGTGTATGCCTGATACTATTACTTACAGTGATTGTATACTAGCTATAAGGTTGTTTTCCACGTCCGTGTGTGTGTGTGTTATAGTCGACATATAACAACCTTCTCACATACATGTTATGGGCCACTTGGCACGAATTACCGCCAACTACATTGCCCTAAAAACTTTGGGAAATGAAGATTTTTTGAGGCATTTTCATTGTTTTCTCTGTCTTCAATTTGTTAATATACTCACTATAAATAATATTATTAGGCATACACTATTGTTTCCAATAAATTTCTTATGAGAAATACAACAACATCATTTAATTATTAGTCATTTGAGAAATGAATCTGCATCTTAATACTATATCAACAATATAGTTTTTAGTCACATCACAGTTACATCTTTCACTCTTGCATCTCGTGCTTCTAGTTTCTCTCCTTGTTATATAATGTTTCAAGTTTTGTACCTATGTGTATGTGTGTACAATATCCGATTTTCAAACACATCACAGTTACATACTTAACTCATGCATGGTTGTTTCGAGTTATGTGGCTATATGGTTATTGTCTATATTATCAGGCATATAGAAATAGTGACACAGTACCATTTTTTTTTGTTCAAAGATGTTCAATGATGGATTTGTACTCATTGGTACCTACAAAAATTGATTTGTTTTTCATCATTTATCTCAATGGCATTGAGGGTTTCATTTCAATGATATGTCTTTATATATATATATAGGCACACATAGTTGCATTTTATCATTGGTACCGTATCATTGTAGGTTCACTGAAGATAATGACACTAGATAAAAAGGGAAAAAAATGAGTTAGACATCGAATAGTTAGAGTCACTCATTGGGTGCACTTCCCTGATGAAGATAGTTTTATTCAAATTGAAGACCCAGTGACTCCTACTGTAGATGACCATTCACCTAACAATGCAACTGATGTGGAAACTATTGTTGTACATGACCATTCTACTGCAACTTGTAATCTTATTCCAGAAACACCACAAGAACAGGTGGCCTCAAAGGTTTCCAAACCAAAATGGAGCATATCTAACATGAAAGAAGCAATATCATGCATAGAAGACAAGCACATATCTCTTAGAGGCACATCAATCAAGTATGTTATCCCCATTGACTTTTTGAGGGCATGGCTGATGGGAGCCACAACCACGACTATGAGGGATCCACACACCATTTTATCAACAAAGGAGGAGGATGAAGTTGTCCAATGGTGCAAAGATATGATTGAAATTGATCATTCTCTCCAAATCAGTCAACTTCAATCAACCATTGCCCAAATTACTGAGAATAGGCCTAATCCATTCAAAAATGGGATACTAGGGAGGTCATGGTGGGCAAGTTTTAGACAAAGGCACCCTGATCTAATGATGAGAATAGCTAAAGGAGTGGACTCCAATAGGGCTATTATACTTCGACCTTGTATTGTTGCCTCTTTCTATGACAACTTGGAGGTAATTTACAACCTCAATCACTATGGTAGCAGTCGGATTTGGAATTGTGATGAGACTAGTGTGCAAGCTAGGAGGAATTGTGGAATGAGAGTGATAGAAAAATTGGGCCAGAGGTGTGTACCGCACCTAATTTCGAAGAGTAGAGAGTGGATTACTATTTTGGCATGTGTGAGTGCATGTGGTTTCAACATTCTTAGATTTTATCTATTCAAATCTAAGAGGCATATCTGAAACTACATTGTAAACTACGAGCCAAAAGCATTTTCCAGCAATCCATGAACATGCATGGATGACAAAGGAGTTGTTCTTAAATTGGTTGGAACATTTTGTACGTTTAGTCCCTGGTGGAGTTTCACCCTCACATAAGGCCCTATTGATCTTTGATGGTCATGGCAGCCATGTAGCCTTCAAGACAATTGAAGAAGCAAGGCAAATAGGTATAGATTCTGTAACCCTTCCTGCTCATATAAGACACAAACTGCAGCCACTTGATGTTTTTGTATTCTCACCTTTCAAAATTATTTCAAACAATAGAGGAGTATATGGATGTCAAAGTACCCACAAATTGAAATTGGAAGGGAAGAGTTGACAACTCTTGCGAGAAAGGCCTTTGCCCAGGCATTGACATTAGCTAATATAATCAGTGGCTTCTGTAGGACAGGGATTTGGCCACTTAATCGGTCTGCATTGTAAAATGATATGAGGCCAAGTGAGAAATTTGAGGTTGCAATTGATATACAACCAACTATTGGAGCAAAACATGACACCACTTCAAGGGATGAAGAATCAGAGTATATGGCAGCGAAATCTTTCTTGCGATTGGTTGGTTTTGATGAGGAAGACATTCAAGATTTTATAGAGCACTATAGTGGAACACAAGCAACAGTTGAGGGTACAAGTTTGACACCACATACTACCGAACTAAGTCTGCCCCCACAAACCAGCCAGCCAAATGAGGGTTTCGAAAGTACATCAACGAGCATGTTTTTTCCAACACAAGCTGTCATACTAGACTGGACCCAAGAAGAAACCAACTGTGATGATGTAACCCTTTTCCATGCCAAGTCTATCAAAAATTGATCCAGTAGATGTGATACATTACTTCACCAATGCAGTCAACTAGGAGCAACAAGATGGTGTTGATTGTGAAGACAAAATTCATATAAGTCAAGATGAACCTGAGTTTGTGTCATGTACACAAGAGGATGGGAAGCAAGTGCCAAGGCAAATCACTAGATTCTTAAGACTTCCAGTGCAGAGAATGAATCAATCTTCACATGGAGGTGGGAAAGGGGTGTTATGTCTAAGTATCTAGTCACAGATCTTGACATCTGATGAGTACATTCAAAGGGAAAAAGATAAAGAGTCTGAAAGGAAAATAGATGAGGAATTGACAGAATGAAAGAAAGAATAGATGAGATAGAGGAAGGAACAACGTGAAGCAGAAGTGATAGAAAAGGAGGCTATGAGGGTGGGAAAACAAACCAAAAAATGTAGGATTCCCAAGAGAAGTTCATTCAAAGACAAGAGAAGGCAAAGAAAGATGCAGACACAAAGCTTGAGAAGATGATGATGAAAGATGAAAAGGTAGCCAAGCATGCAAAGAGGATAAAAGATGTGGCCATAGTCGCAGAACCTCTACGCATCCGACACCCAATTCTCATAGAAATGATGAACCTCTTGTCCCCAGCCTTCACAGTTATTAATACTATGCAAGTTGGGACTAAACCTGGATCCTCAGACACCATGAAACTTACTTCAGGTGTCAACCAAGCATTGCTTTCTCAAATAATAAGTTTCTTACAAACCCTTCCCAGCCAAGAAAACACTACTGTTGGGCCAAACCCTAGTAGGCCACAATCTGTTGGGGTTGGATTTGTGACACCTCCTCCATTTAATACCCATATGGAAAATTGATTGAGTTTGTGATTAATTATATTTTGTGAGCCCTCCGAAGAGAAGATTTTGAGTTTCGATATAACTGTGATGTGATTATAGAATAACATATTGCTAGATATTTTGTAACGTTTTCAGAAATCCGTTATTTTCAGATATCTCAGATGAATATTCCAATGAATTGATGGTGTTGCTATAAATCTCATATGTTTTTTTTTTATTTTTTTGATGTGATATTTCTCATATGTCAGTTGAACTGATCTCATTTATTTCTCACTATCAAAAGAGGCCACATAAGTGTTCAAATTGCTCACTATCAAAAAGGCCATATCAGTGGCATCTAATTATTAGATCTCACCGATATGTCCTCTTTTGATAGTGAGAAATTTGAACACTTATAAGTGTTCAAATTGCAGTGATCATATATAAATTGCAGTGTCTAATATGTCTACTATGTCATTGCATCGAAATGATAAAAGGAAATGTCCTATTTGCAAAAAGGCACTAGACAAAGAACTATTTACTAGTGCCCTAGAAGATATTTTGTTAGCTGCCAAGTTTTCCTTGTTGGCAGTATCTACCAAAATATATTTTAAGGTACTTTTAAACAATTCTTTGTCTTATTTGTTTTACAAAAGGGGCATTTCCTTTTGATCAATAATATATATATAACATTAACACAACAACATAGGCATATAAATGATGAAACTGAAACAAGCTAAAGTTCCACAAAGAGATGATTGAAACATAAACAAATCAAAAATTGCATTGTCTAATAGATCATTGCCAAAGTAAAGTCCCACAAAGAGAAGATTGAAAGATAAACAATCCAAAAAATGCATTTTCTACTAGATTTTTTTCTAATGTGAACTAAGTGTGTTTCTTGTAGCCAGATGAACTAAGTGAGGAATTTAAACAAATTGAAACATAAACAATTCAGAAATTGAAACATAAACAATTCACAAAATGAAACATAAACAAATCACAAACTGAAACATAAACAAATCACAAATTGAATTGTCTACTAGATCATTGCCAAAGTAGTCATATTGACTTTACCTGAGAGGAAGGCTCGTTGTCTTCGACATAGTGACTCCTTATCGTGTTTGTAATTGCCTACCATAACAATCACAACAAAATGCAAAACAACTAAAGTGTGTTAAGAAACGTGCATTTAATAAGAAATGCATAACTACCTAAGATATCTACATAAATTAATATAAAATGTAAGCATTAAAGGCATAATCTCCAAAGAATTGAAGTGTGTTAATAAACACATTTACATTGATATGATGATCTTCCACAAGTATGGTTCTTCCTTCAATGATCTAGCGTGCCTGCAAAAAATAGTAATAATCGAGGGTAGCGTAACGTTGTCACAACAAATCATCCATACATTATTGAATGCAAAACAACTCTTTGAATGTCTTTAACATTTGACAACATGCATACAATCCTTACATGCATTCATACATACATATTCAAATGCATAAGTACATACATATACATATCCACCTACATGCATATGCACATGTACATAGAATTTCACATATGCACATATACATACATATGCATATGCATATGTATAACATACATACATATTGCAAACAAATAGTTACATAAGGAATGTGCAAAGGGAATTTGTAGAACTCATAAATATGCAATGAATTGGATTGTAATGAAAGTGACATGGAAAATTTTGTCTTATAATATAATTTGAATGTGCAATGCATTTGATTGTGATAGCTAGCTATTTTCAAATTTGAATTTTTGAGGGAAACAGTCAGTCATGTCATATTAAATATGCAGTTCTCCATTGCTTCAAATTGTTCAGTTTTCTTCTATGGTTTGAATTGTTCACACTATAATGAGTCAAGTTCACAGTATATATATGTATGATGAAACAATATAATGAGTCAAATTCACACTGTAATAAAAAATAATGTGGAGTCAAGTTGACACTATAAGCCTTCAAGTCTGTTGGGAAAAATGGTGTCTCAACCTTGCATTTATGTGAGGTTACTATTTATAGTAAGTTTTCATTTGAGCACGAAATGGTGCGAAACTCTCCCTGAAGCTTCTGGTTGGCTAGATGAGCATTCCGGTAAAGTTTCGTCGCAAGGTCACAGCTAGTTTTGAAGATATTAAAGTTTTCGTCTTAGAGGGGTGCAATAAAATATTTAAACTTAATTTTGGGGACTTTAGAGGCTCCGAAATGCCCTCAAAAGTGGTCATAACCGGCGAAGCGGGTTACGAGGTGATAGAGAACTTCGCGAGCTTTCCGTCGCTTCAAACGGTTCATCAATCGGACACCCGGTTCTCAAGTTATGGCCTCCGGAAGTTTGTACTCCTGAAATAGGAAAAATAATTTGTATCGGATACATAAATGAGCTGTAAAAGGGAGCGACACGTGTTGATGTGTGCTTTAACATGTCATAGGGCGTCTAGAAGGGAGATAAGGTCGGCTACACCTTATTGGGTGGTTTTAGCCCATGGTTTTGTAATACCGTTTGACGGTTTCTTGTATTGTATCTCCTATTTATGAGGTGTGTGAGATAGAGGTTGTGTGTAAGAGTCTTATGGCTATTGAGTTGCCTCTGAATCTCTGATTAGTGGTACTCCTGCGAAGAGCTTGCTCTGCAAATATGTTGTAATCTATTTTGATTGCTGAATAAAATATTGAGCTGCTTTTGGAGGGTGGGGTTTTTTCTCTCGAAAGGGTTTTCCCCACGTAAATCATTGTGTTGTGGTATGAATGCTATTATATCTATTTCTATTTTCTGTAACTGTTGTAATGATCTGAAAAAGTTTTGCATTACCCTCCTCTCAAGGTTAGTGTAGGAAGTTGTTTCCGCTACTTAACTTCCTTACAAGTGGTATCAGAGCCTGATCACCTTTGGTTTCAATTGTGGGCAGTTGGGTTTTTTGAACTAATCCAGATTTGAGTGGGAGCTTGTACAAAAGACACTTTTTTGATCTTGTTGCAGGAATATTCAGATGGTGAGTTCGTCAGGGAGAATAAAGGTGGAGAAATTTAATGGAAGTAATTTTGAGATGTGGAAGCTGAAGATGGAAGATCTGCTAATAGATCGAGATCTTTGGGATGCTGTTGATGCGAATGTCCAAAGGCCCTCAGATCCTACTGCGGCAGCCCAGTATGATGTTATGGACCGAAAAGCCAAGGGTCTAATCAGACTATGCCTGGCAGACTCTGTTCTAATCAATGTCCATGAAGAAAACTCTGCAAAGAAGCTATGGGCTAAGCTTGGTGAGATGTATCAAGTGAAATCTTTATTAAATCAAATTTTCTTAAGAAAGAAATTGTATTCCTTGAAGATGGAAGAGGGTGGACGAATTGCAGACCACCTGGAAGCATTCAATATGTTGGTGGCTCAATTAGTATCCGTCGGTGTTAAGATGGACGAGGAGGAGAAATGTCAGATCTTGCTTTGCTCTTTGCCTGATTCGTGGGATTCTCTTGTTATGGCTATCGGTAGTACTTCTGTTGTTTTGAAATCTGAAGACGTGGTGGGTGCCCTACTTGGTGAAGAGATGCGAAGGAAGGTATCCATCAGTTCAAAGGAAGCCCTAACCGTTTGTGGAAGACCTAGGAGAAAGGCAAGAAGAATGAGAAGCGCGGCAAGTCCAAATCCAAAGGGAGATCGAAATCTCCTAGAAAGTCCAAAGTCATTTGCTGGAATTGCAGTAAACCGAGTCACATCCGTAAGGACTGCAAAGAAGAAAAGAAGAAGAAAAAGAAAAAGTTCGATTCTGATTCTGAGTCCGACAAGGAAGATGGCGATGCATTTATTGCGGCTTTGGCGACTCATGCAGGTAATGATGCCTGGCTAATTGACTCAGGTGCATCTTTTCATATGACTTCCAATAGAAATTGGTTTTCTGAATATGAAGGATTTAATGGAGGTAAGGTGTACTTGGGTGATGATTCACCTCTAGACATTGTTGGTCGAGGTAAAGTTAGAATCAGGTTTTCTGATGGTAGAATAAAAAGGATTAATGGTGTGCTGCATATCCCTAGATTAAAACGAAACCTATTATCTGTGAGCAAACTGATAGATGCGGGTGTGCAGGTAGTCCTTTCTGAAATAGGATGTAAGATGATTAAGGGTGCTATGGTAGTTGCTAGAGGTGTCAGGTTTGGCACTTTGTATAAGCTTGAAGCATACACTGTTGAGTGTAATAGCATTTCTATAAAAAGTAAATCTGTGGATACTTCACTGGAAGATTTGAAGGTTTCACCTTCAGCAGATGGAAATGGTTTTTGGGTACCTAAGGGTGCACTTTCGTCTGAAGCAAAGTTACCTGCAGAGAAGACTATGTTATGGCACCAGAGACATGGCCACATTGGAGAAAAGGGTCTAAGGACCTTGAAAAATAAAAATCTTGTTGAAGGTTTGAATGATTGTAATCTTGACTTTGATTTCTGTGAGCATTGCATTTATGGAAAACAAAACCGCGTTCAGTTTTACTCGAGTTCTCATAAAACTTGTGGTGTTTTGGATCTTATCCATTCTGATGTGTTTGGTCCAGTAGATGTCTCTTCGATTGGAAAATCCACATATTATGTTTCATTTATTGATGATTTTAGTAGAAGGACATGGGTATATTTTCTAAAGAGTAAATCTAAAGTTTTTAGTCGTTTTAAAAAATTTAAAGCAATGGTTGAGTTGCAGACTGGAAAGAAAATAAAATGTTTGAGAACTGATAATGGTGGTGAGTTTTGCTCTAATCATTTTGATAGATTCTGTAAAGACTGTGGAATTAACAGGCAGAAGACAACTCCGTATTCTCCACAGCAGAATGGAGTTGCAGAAAGAATGAACAGGACACTGATGGAGAAGGCTAGGAGTATGTTGAGTGGTGCTGGTCTCGAACAAAAGTTTTGGGCTGAAGCTATTGCCACTGCTTGCAACCTAATTAACAGGTCTCCTACATCAGCTCTTCTTGATAAAACGCCTATGGAAGCATGGTCAGGTCACAAGCCTTCATTGAGACATCGTAGAGTTTTTGGTTGCGAGGCATATGCACATGTGCCAAAGGAGAAGCGAACAAAGTTGGAGAACAAGGCTGTGAAATGTATCTTCATCGAGTATAGTTATGGTGTGAAAGGATACAAGCTTTGGGACCTTGTTGCACAAAAGGTAATTCACAGTAGAAGTGTTATTTTTAGAGAAATTAAGTCTCCTTCTGTTACATTGCAGCCAGAATAGACTAAAAAAGAAGACGTGATTCAACTTCCTTCTACACCTGAAAGAGTTGAATCGAGACCCCTAGATAGGCAAGAATTTGAGGAGAGCTCGTCTAGCTCTGAATCTTCAGAAGAGGAGGAAGAACCTCCAACTCAGCTTGTTCGAAGGTCTACAAGACATAGACAACCACCTGAAAGGTATTCACCTGATGATTGGAGATGTATTTTTGCTCTGAATACTAGTGTGGATGAACCAAAATCTATAGAAGAGGCATTAGGTATGAATGATGCAGAATCCTGGAAGATTGCTATGGAGGAAGAAATGGCAGCTTTGAAAAAGAATGATACATGGGATCTTGTACCATTGCCTGAAGGACGAAAACCTGTTGGTTGTAAATGGGTGTTCAAGAAAAAGATTGGTTCAGATGGAAGCATTGAGAAGTATAAAGCAAGGTTGGTTGCAAAAGGCTACTCTCAGGTTGAGGGTGTTGATTACGGTGAGATATTTTCTCCTGTTGCAAAAATGACGTCCATTAGATTTTTGCTTTCTATTGCTACTGCTTATGATTTAGAGGTTGGGCAAATGGATGTGAAAACTGCTTTCATTCATGGTGATTTGGAGGAAGATATTTATATGACACAGCCAGAGCACTATGTGGTGAAAGGCAAAAGTAATTTGGTCTGTAAATTGAAGAAATCTTTGTATGGCCTCAAACAATGTCGCAGGATGTGGTACCAGAAATTTGATACATATGTGTTGAGTTTGGGATTTGAACGTTCTAAATCAGATCGCTGTATTTATTATAAATCTTATAGTGATCATTTCTTATTCATTGCATTGTATGTTGATGATATGTTATTCATTGGTAAAGGGAAAGGTATGCTTTCAGAACTGAAGTCTCAGCTCGCTGCTAAATTTGAAATGAAAGATCTTGGTGCAGCAAAGCACATTCTTGGGATGGAAATTAGAAGAGATAGGGTGAACAGAAAGCTATGGCTAGGCCAGAGTAAGTATGTGAATTCAGTGTTACAGAGGTTCAACATGCAGAATTGTAGACCATTGAGTGTTCCTTTTACAGTTGGAATGAAACTATCTATTTCAGATTGTCCTACATCCCCATTGGAGATGGAAGACATGAGCAGAGTGCCTTACCAGAGTGCGGTTGGAAGCTTGATGTATGCTATGGTCTGTACTAGACCAGACATTGCCCAAGCAGTGGGAGTACTTTCTAGATATATGTCTAATCCTGGTAGAGTTCATTGGGATGCAGTCAAAAGAGTCTTCAGATATTTAAAGGGTACTTCAGAGTATTCTTTGTGTTATCATGGTAATTCAGTCGGAGACATGACTTTCCTTGATATCCATGGTTATGTGGATTCAGATTTGGCAGGTGATATTGATAGCAGAAGATCCACCAGTACTTATGTGTTTACTTTGTTTGGTGGTGCAATTAGTTGGATGAGTAAGTGACAGGCTGTGGTTGCTTTATCCACTACTGAAGCAGAGTATATGGCAGCTACTCATGCTTGTAAAGAGGCCATTTGGCTTAAGAGACTGTGTTTAGATATTGGAATAAAACAAGGTACAGTGACAATTTACTGTGATAGTCAGAGTGCAATTAGCCTAGCTAAGAACCCGACATTTCATGCCCGGACCAAACATATTGATGTGCAGTATCATTTTGTTAGAGATATGGTCGAAGATGGTAGGGTGAAGCTGGTTAAGGTGGAAACTTTGATGAATGTTGTAGATGCTTTAACTAAGGTTGTAAGCAGAGAGAAGTTCAGATGGTGTTCAGAGTCTATGGGCCTTATGGCCCCTAGCAATTGATTCATTGTGTTGACATTCCCTTCCGCTCCTGCAAGGTGTTCGACAAGTGGGAGATTTGTTGGAAAAAATGGTGTCTCAACCTTGCATTTATGTGAGATTACTATTTATAGTAAGTTTTCATTTGAGCACGAAATGGTGCGAAACTCTCCCTGAAGCTTCTGGTTGGCTAGATAAGCATTCCGGTAAAGTTTCGTCACAAGGTCACAGCTAGTTTTGAAGATATTAAATTTTTCGTCTTAGAGGGGTGCAATAAAATATTTAAACTTAATTTTGGGGAATTTAGAGGCTCCGAAATGCCCTGAAAAGTGGCCATAACTGGCAAAGAGGGTTACCAGGTGATAGAGCACTTCACGAGCTTTCGGGTGCTTCAAACGGTTCGTCAATCGGACACCCGGTTCTCAAGTTATGGCCTCCGGAAGTTTGTACTCCTGAAATAGGAAAAATAATTTGTATCGGATACATAAATGAGCTGTAAAAGGGAGCGACACGTGTTGATGTGTGCTTTAACATGTCATAGGGCGTCTAGAAGGGAGATAAGGTCGGCTACACCTTATTGGGTGGTTTTAGCCCATGGTTTTGCAATACCGTTTGACGGTTTCTTGTATTGTATCTCCTATTTATGAGGTGTGTGAGATAGAGGTTGTGTGTAAGAGTCTTATGGCTATTGAGTTACCTCTGAATCTCTGATTAGTGGTACTCCTGCGAAGAGCTTGCTCTGCAAATATGTTGTAATCTATTTTGATTGCTGAATAAAATATTGAGCTGCTTTTGGAGGGTGGGGTTTTTTCTCCCGAAAGGGTTTTCCCCACGTAAATCATTGTGTTGTGGTATAAATGCTATTATATCTATTTCTATTTTCTGTAACTATTATAATGATCTGAAAAAGTTTTGCATTACCCTTCTCTCAAGGTTAGTGTAGGAAGTTGTTTCCGCTACTTAACTTCCTTACAAGTGGTATCAGAGCCTGATCACCTTTGGTTTCAATTGTGGGCAGTTGGGTTTTTTGAACTAATCCAGATTTGAGTGGGAGCTTGTGCAGAAGACACTTTTTTGATCTTGTTGCAGGAATATTCAGATGGCGAGTTCGTCAGGGAGAATAGAGGTGGAGAAATTTAATAGAAGTAATTTTGAG